>NC_143559.1:22730000-23030000 GCF_054136105.1 Typopeltis vanoorti | reverse complement strand
AGAGTGACGTGACCACAGTCTTGAAAGCATGTAAAATTTTTACTTAGGATTCATATGGTGATTCATTCATAAAAGATGGTGTTATTCGATTTAAGTTAAAATTTAATTTTAAAATTTGTTTAAATATAGTTTTTAAGTTACATAGTATGACACATGGTACAGATGCAAAGCAGAACAATAGCATCCAAGGCATCGTTGTTTAAAGAATACAACCAGCGGGACTTTGTTTGGCACAATGTACCAAAGGCAAATGGATTTTAGTTTGAAAGTGATAGTGGCAGGAGTGTGCCAAAATTGCTACAAAAATGAGGGTCTAGTCAAGAGATTGAAGCGATGGATGGAAGAGAGAATACAATTAAAAATGTGTGTGTGACGGTGTCCAGAAGATAAGACCAAAAGAAAGATTAAACATGACAGTTAAGAAAGAATAGGTATGATGGATGTAAAGACAGAAGAATTGGCTATAATGAGGGAGGTAATATGGAGTGATACACAGGATGAAGTGTGAGCTGAAGTGAATGCAGAAACATCTGGTGAATGGTTCAGCTAAGAACAGAAAGAAAGAAAGAAGTGCAAGAAAAGAGAAAGGAATGCTTGACTAAGAGAGAGAGAAAAGGGAAATTTCTCGCTCCTACTTGTATGTATTAACTCTTTGTATGCAATTATGCATTGCTTGTGTTAGATAGTGCCTTATCATTTCCCATGCACTGTCAACATCTTTTCTACACAGTTCATCAATCCAATGTATGGATGCTAGTTGACTACGGAGCTTTTCATAATCACCCACCTTATGTAGACCTTCTTGATAACTTTCCCCCCCTGTTTTGAGTACCTTCCAAACCAATAACTCATGATCACTTTCACCAACATTTGACAGTGTGGTTACCTGATTCACAGCCACATCCTGTGAGGAAATCACGAAATCTAACACTGATAATTCTATCATAAGAGGTGCATTGGCAAGAGTCACAAAATGTGCTTCCCAAGTGCAAAAATGAATTATGTTAGCAAGGCAATTAGAGTGCAAAAGGATCAAGTGAAAGAGTTGATTGTTTTGGCTGAATGAATGATTTAAAAGGAGAAAAGTATCATATGAGGGAGGACATGAAAAGTCACTGAAAGCAGCAAAAGAGTGAAAGTTAAGACAGTGAGGCTGTTGCTGGGTATGACAAAGTTGAGCTGAAAAATAGCTGCAATAGTGAATGAGTCGATGCATAAGATATGCAAGAGAAATGTTTTGGAATTTGTGGGTGTGTGGACTGGATATGACACACGAAAGGTCTTATACAAGAAAGATAGTTTGCATCTGAATGGATTTGGTGTTCAGAGTTTGGAAAAAGTGTTGTTGAATGCAGTGAGAATGAATAAATGTGCAAAATCAGGGAGACTAGAGTTTTAGGGGATCTATTAAGCAAGTACACAGATATCAGTGAGGCAGTTGAGTAAGAATATGCATAAAATGTCTAAATTAGCATTACTAGTAAAAAACGAAAATGGAATAGTTAGTATAAAGCATAAGGACAACGGTGGGCTTAAGGGGCTATTGTACTTTATGTACACTAATGCTAGAAGCATTAGGAACAAGAAGGAGCAGTTTTTGGCATTGGTTACTTCATCCTGGCCAAATGTTATTGCATTAGTAAGACATGGCTGACAGATGATAGAGTAGGAGTCCAAATTCAGACCAGTGAAAATAGCACATTTGAATGAGATAGTGGCCATTAGAACAAAATATAAAGTTTATACTTCTACATACAGGAGATATAAAGGATGATGGGGATAGTATGCATTGATAATTAAGCTCAATGAGTGGAGAGTGGATAATTATTATGGGAGATTTCAACTCTGAGAACATAGACTGGAAGGAGAAGACATGGGAGGAAGGAAATGGAATTTATGAAGTTACTAAGGAATAATTACCATGTGATGGAGTGTACGAGGGGTTTGGAAGTCCTAGATCTATTAACCACATCAGAGAATTTGTCCATAAGCATTATGACTACATTGCCACAAACAGGTGAGCCTGATCATATAATCTTGACCTGAGAGGTGACTAAATGTGTGGAAATTTTAGTTAAGAGGTAGTATATGTGGAATTACAGGACTAGTAGGTATGACAAGCTTAGGATATTGCCTGGATCAGTGCCAGGGCATGTGAAACTGCAATGTTGATAGTGCATTGGTTAAGTTAGGTAACCACTTTCCATGCTGGTAGTGGTAACTACCAGCATGGGAAGTGGTAATGGAATGTTTGGAGGAAGTAATAGCAGACTGCATACCTACAGTCAGGAGAATTAAGTTGGAGCTAGAAAAAAAGGAAAGCACAGACCAGAAGGGTATAACAAGTGTGGTAAGTAAGGCTAAAACAGAATATGAAAGGAAATTAGCAGTGCAGGCCAAAGATAATTCCAAAGAGTTCTTTCGATATGTTGCAAATAAAATGAAGAATGGTCATGGCAGAATGATTTTAATGAATGCCAATAGTAGGGAGGTAACTGAATCAGGCAAAACAGTAGAATTTTGAAGTGAACACTTGTAAGAGTATATCATACAGGTGGAGATACTACAGTAACAAAAGAGGCAAATCTTATATGGAAACTGAGGTAAATGAACTGAAGGTGCATAGTAAATCACAGAAACTTGATGTGAATACAGGTATGGGATTAGATGGTATGTCAGCTTGAGTTTTACGAGGTGCTAGCGAACTAGCAGTGCTTTTGACCATGTTGTTTAATTGAAGTCTCAGCTCTCAGTTAGTCTGAAGGGATGGAATGAGGTGGAAAATAGTTCCAATGCAAAAAGGAGGCTCCAAGACTGATGTAGCAATTTATCAACCGATCAGCATATCAGGATAGTCAAGGTATTGGAGAATAAATCAAGCAAAATACAGGAATGGATGGACAGAAATGGGATACTATACAGGAGGGGACAACATGGTTTTATGACTGGTAGGTTGTGCCTCAGTGACTTATGTTTTATAATACAGTGACAGCTGAGTTGGATAAAGTAATGGGTGTACAATTATACTGCTGGATGTGCAAAGGCTTTTACACATCCAGCAGTATTATTGCAGTATAATTGCATATAATTGCAACTTATATGTTGCAGCACATAGGGATAGATATAAAGTTGGTGAAGCAGATAAGAGGGTGGCTGATAGAGATATCAGAGAATAGTTTATTCAGCAGGAGAATTAACTAGAAGGGCTGTGACTAGTAACATGCCGCATGACTGGGTTCTTGGGCTGCTACTATGTAATTTATACATTAACAATATAGGAAAGGAACTATTCAGTTCTTTGCAGATGATGCAAAACTGGGTGAAGCAATAGCTAATAAGAATGATGTTAAAATTTTGCAGTCTGATGGCGAAATTCTGAAATTGAATTTCATATTGAAAAGAAGAACATGTAAGAAAGTTTTAAAGCAAAAAAAAAAAAAAAAAAAGTTGAGCAGCTTTTTGTGTGAACTGTAGACAAAAATACAAACATTATTCAAGAAAAAAATGAGAGTTTGAGAACAGGAACCAAACCTTTGAGATTCAGTTGCAAGTCTCGAAGAAAACATGACTGATTCAGCCAGAGAGAGGCATGTGATGTTGTCTGCAAGGATAGAAAAATCGGAACTCCATGGTGGACAAAGGAAGTTAAAGAGGCAGTGAAGGAAAAGAAGAAAGCATATCAAAAGTTTCTGCCAAATAAGTCAGCTTGTGCTCTTAGAAAATACAGAGACAAATGGCAGAAAGCTAAACACTATGTAAAACTAGCTAAACAAAAGTCATGGGAAGACTGGTAAGAACATAGAAATTAAATATCAAGAAGGTGGCAAGATATTCTGGAGATTGATGTAAAAGATCTAAAGGAATTAGAGATGATAAAGGTGATATGAAAATTGGAGAAAAAGTAATTCTTGATGTATGGAGTAATTATGTTGAAAAATTGCTAAATGAAACAAGCAGTGATGACAGCACAGTGATAAAAATACTCAACATACATGCAATCAGCAACACATATCCATACTTGAAGTAGAAAAAGCCATCAAAAGTCTGAAATGTGGAAAGGCAGCTGGAGTAAATGATATTTGACCAGAAATCCTCATGTACGGAGGTATAAAAGTCTTGCAGTGGCTGCACTGCATAGTTCAGAAGGCCTAGACAGAGGGACGAATTCCAGATGATTGGAGTAGAACTGTTATAGTACCCATATACAAAAAAGGGCAATAAAACAATGTGAGAATTACAGAGGTATTTCCCTCCTGAGTGTTCCTGGTAAAATTAATGCAAGTATACTTGAGAAACGGTTGTGAAGGATTGTGGAAGGATCCAGCTTGGTGAACAAGCTGGATTCAGACCAAATAGAGGCTGTCAGGATCAGATTTTCACTTTACGACAAATAGTTGAGAAATCATGGGAATATAACAAAGATCTGTGTTTAAGTTTTGTAGTTCTGGACAAGGTGCCAAGTGAGAGGCTATTCTAAACACTACAGTTGTATGGTGTCAATGGAGCATTACATCAAGCAATACTTTGTCTTCATTTGAGTTGTAAGTTAGCAGTTAGAATTGAAGGAAGTACAGGAAGATGGTTTAATGTTAAATGTGGTATCAGACAAGGATGTACCTTATCTCCTCTGTTATTCATTATCTATATGGATCACATTATGAAGGAAAGTGGTATTAAACCTGATATGAAAACTGGAGATGTTAATCTCCCTCTTTACTTTATGCAGATGATGTTATACTTCTAAATAAATCTGCTATAAGTCTGCAAGACTCCCTTACTAAATTGAATAACTCTTGTAATAGATTTGGTATGAAAATCAGCAAGACAAAGACAATGGGCAGAAGCATTTAAAGAAGCAATTCTTATAACCATTAGATAGAAAGGAAGAAGTTATATATTGTAGTTCTTTCTGTAAAAGATCATCCACAGAACAAAAGGAGTGGGCCCGATGAACCAGTGTTTTAATAGTTCCTGCCTTTTGACTGGGATGGTGATGAGATTCTGCATGGATATAATGGCCTGTAGAAATGTTTATAGAAAGAAGACATACAGGCCATTATATCCATGCGGAATCTCATCACCATCCCAGTCAAAAGGCAGGAACTATTAAAACACTGGTTCATCGGGCCCACTCCTTTTGTTCTTCAGACGATCTTTTACAGAAAGAACTATAATATATAACTTCTTCCTTTCTATCTAATGGTTATAAGAATTGCTTCATTAAATGCTTCTGCCCATTATCTTTGTCTTGCTGATTTTCATACCAAATCTATTACAAGAGTTATTCAGTTTAGTCAGGGAGTCTTGCAGACCTATAGCAGATTTATTTAGAAGTATAATATCATCCGTATAAAGCAAAGAGCTGACATTAACATCCGATGAGATTCCGCATGGATATAATGGCCTGTAGAAATGTTTATAGAAAGAAGACTCATACAGGCCATTATATCCATGCGGAATCTCATCACCATCCCAGTCAAAAGGCAAGAACTATTAAAACACTGGTTCATCGGGCCCACTCCTTTTGTTCTTCAGACGACCTTGTACAGAAAGAACTACAATATATAACTTCTTCCTTTCTATCTAATGGTTATAAGAATTGCTTCATTAAATGCTTCTGCCCATTGCCCCATGATGATGAGATTCCGCATGGATATAATGGCCTGTATGAGTCTTCTTTCTACAGGCCATTATATCCATGCGGAATCTCATCACCATCCCAGTCAAAAGGCAGGAACTATTAAAACACTGGTTCATTGGGCCCACTCCTTTTGTTCTTCAGATGATCTTTTACAGAAAGAACTACAATATATAACTTCTTCCTTTCTATCTAATGGTTATAAGAATTGCTTCATTAAAAGAACTTTGAGTAGTTTTAATGTGTCTTCCTCTTCAAACACAGAAGAAATAACGTGCATTCCTATCCCTTATGTACAAGGCATCAGTTAACGTATAGCAAAAGTTTTAAAACCACTGAATATTTTTGTTGCCTTTCGACCGTTTAGAAAAATCTCCACCTTTCTCACTTCTCCTAAGAACAAGCTTCCACATCTTAATCATCCAGGTGTCTACCAGATTCCGTGCTCTTGTGGATTATCTTATTTCGGACAAATGGGAAGATCTGCCTCTATTCGGCTAGAAGAATACCAATCCTATATTGAATACTTTAAACCTGAAAGGTCTGGACTTGCAGAACATGCCATCTTCACTAGACATAGAGTTCCTTGGAGAAAGACAAGAGTTCTTCACAAAAGTCAGTTTCACTTCGATCCCTTCACTTTATAAAGAAACATGTGAAACTCGACTTCATTCTCCTAACTTAAACAGATCCGACGGCTTATGAGTCTATCCCCTAATCGTTCCTGTTTTTTTTTTTTTTAGGAAATTTATTGACCTTTTTAGTTATCTTACACCAGCTACTTAGGTGGCGCTTTTTGGAATTGTCAGTTATTGTTTAATTTGAGCTTAATATGTACTGAAGATGCCTGTGACACACAGGCAAAAATTATACTATTAAATAATCTTTGTACGTGAGTTTTTTCCCTTATTAATTTTGTATCGATATGTCTACTCACGGTATACCTCTTTTAAAACTTGGGCAGAAGCATTGAAAATATCAACTGCAGTGTGAATGGAGAACCTATAGAACAAGTAAAACATTTCAGCTACTAAGGCATGATTTGATGGTAGATTAAATAGGGAAATAGTTAACAGAATCAACGTAGCTTATTCCATATAAATTTATTCGATTTATATGGAATAAGAGAGAAATTAGTCACTAAATTAGCTGTATACAACACTGTTCAAGCCAATGTTAACTTATTCGTCTGAGAGCCGGGTTAGAAATAAAACACTTGACCAAAGACTAGAGACTGCAGACATGAGAGTCCTGAGAACAGATGGCATCAATGGAAATATCATATTAAAAATGAGGATATTAGAAAAGAACTTGCCATTGTTAGCATTCAGAAATGTGTTAGCAGAGCTAATCTCAGGTGGTATGGGCACTTAAACAGAATGGGAGAGGAATAATTAGCAAAACCTGTTTTCTTTGCCAGGTTGGCAGGAAAAAGACTCAGAGGAAGACCAAGATATAAGTGGATTGATACAGTAAAAAGTGACTTACGAGATAGAAATATAAGATCTGATAATGTTGGAGACTTGACGGGTAACAGATTGATTTGGAGGAAAATTGTAGATAGGAAATTAGTAATGTAAGTTTTTCATGTAGTATTATCATATCCTGTACACCCCTTGAGACTACATGCCAGGAATTTGATGATGACGACTTATTTAATTAACCTGACCTTTGAATATATCACACATTGCTTCTGCCAGATAGTTCCTGTGTAGGGCATAAACATGATCTTCTTCCCCTCCAATTCTTCATTCCATGATACAGCTGCAAGCCATCCACTGGATTTTTCATAATTACCAGCCTTATTGTTCCCCATATATCCCTTTCTCACAGAAATCCTGCTGTTGTGATGGCCAGCTGCCACCACTCAAGGGATCACTTTCAACAAGATTTTACACTTCATTTATAATACCATCTCCGATCTTCCAATGAAATGATCAAATCCAAGAGCCTTGATCCTCATGTGCCCTTTGTTCCATATCGCCTGAAGTAGTTATCTCTCAAAAACTTCCATTCTCTTTGTCCCCAGATACCATCTGCTCATGCTAATCTATATTACCATAATTAAAATCACTCATAATGATTACTTTTATTTGCTGATTCATTTCCTTCTACATTACCAAGGCTATAGCAACACCCAATTAAATATTTAAAATAAGTCTTCCTCCACATCACTTCATACTACCCCAAAACCATTCCCACCATTTGCCTCTTGCATCTCCACCTCAGTTGAGCATAACTCCTCTGCTATCGTCAACTGTCCCTGCCTGTCTTCACAAAAAACATCACATCCTTCCATCTCTGTTTCTGTTAGAACGTCATCCTCATCTTCAGGTATTTGTATACAAACATAATAGCTCATTTCCAATTCTATGACAAGTCCCATGGATGCCACCTCTCGTATGTGACTTCTCCATTCCTCCCCCTGGTCATTCCTCTCTATCACCTTCACCAGACCCATACACTCTCCATATCCCAGGCTATCTCAATCCTTTCTTGTTCTGTTCATGCATTCTTTCTAGATCCAGCATTCACACTTCTCATGCACTGTCTCCCTGCCACCCCTCCCCATTTCCATTGTCTGTCTGTCTTATCTTCCTGTAGTCTCATTCTCTTCACACTACTTATTTCTATATTCACAAGATCTACCTTACTTTTGTGCTCTTTCACATGACATCTTAACTTCTCAAATCTATTCACTGCAGTCATTACACTCCCTTCTAGTAAGTCTCTCAAACTGAGTTGCACCAAAAACCATTTTAAATGCAGTCTGCCCTTTCCTACCACACTGTTATCTTTTACGCTCCTGAAGAACCTTGTGATATCCATTCTCAAATTCTTATCTCAACCAAACAATTAATTCATACTACCACTATCATGCTTGCTTAACCCTTGTATTAATGCCTCAATCTTTGCTCATTCTACTTCCAGGGAAGACAAATCTTGTGTACCTTCTCATTCACTACACTTCGAATAATTAAATTCACATACAGAGCTGCTCTTGAATCATTCATTACCTCTTTCACATGGCCACCTTTCATATCATTTTTCCTCACTCTTCCCAATGCTGTAATTCATTTCACTCCACATACACTTCATCTCTTACCTTATCTGCACCAACTCTGCCTTCATGTCTTTAACCACTTTCTCACTGCCATTCATGCTTATTAGTATGCTAGATTCACTCTTTTTTTCACTGCTGTCCATGCCCACTATTATATCATCCCTAATGCATGCTATTGAATTACCAATCACATTCCCTTTTTTTTCACCATCAATCTCAAATGCTGTCTTACTGTTCCCACCAGCCATTCTAGTAGGCTACCTTATCATCAACTTCACATGATCTCCTGCATTGTCTTTTGCTCACATTCCCATACACTTCATAGTTCATAAGCATATTATACTTATTACTCTCATACACCCTTTCCATTCTCAACATCTCTCCAAGCATACATATTACATTCACAGCAAGCATACATATTACATTCACAGCATCCTACTGTTTTCAAAAAATGCTGTTAATGAATTTTACTTCCAAACAAGCTACATCCAAAAATATCCATTGCAAAACTGTTCCTTATGTGAAGACATCACAGAAAAGATGGTTGCATTTAAAAAAAAAAAAAAAAAAAAAAAAAAAAAAAAATCTATCACCCGCTTTTTTTTTTCTCTGGTTAAAAACATGACTTCTTTATGCCTATTCAGGATACAAGAGTATACAGGGGATTTGGAAATTGAAAAGAAAAATATGCTAGGAAGTTTTATAAAGAATCAAAGACAAGCAGTTTTAAGAAGTGAACTGTAAACTTAAATGTACAAATATTATTCAGGAAAAAATGAAATAGTTTGAAAACAAGAACCAAACCTTTGAAACTCAGTGGCAAAGTGTGAAGGAATCATTAAGTGATTCAGCCAAGGAAGCATGTGGTCAAGTTGTCTGCATGGATAGAAAAATCTGAACTCCATTGTGAACTCAAGAAGTTAAAGAGGAAGTCCTGGAAAAGAAGAAAGCATGTTAAAAGTTCTGCAAGTAAATTGGCATGTGCTTAGAGAGAGAATACATAGCTAAACAAGCTGTGGGAGGACTATGGTAAAAATGCTGAAGATAAATAGGACAGAGGTGAAAATGTTCTGAAGGCTACTGAGAAAGCTTAGAAACAGGGAAAACACGACTATAATAGTAATCAAGATGATAAACATGACATAAAAACTGAAGATGAATAAATTCTGATATCTTGAGTGGTATGAAAAATGTTAAGCAAGACAAGTAGTTACAGAACAGTTCTCGAAAATGTTAAAGAGAAATGCATTCAGAAAGACTTATCAACACTTAAGGTAGAAGAAACCATCAGCCATCTGGATGGAATAGATCATATTCAACCACAAATGCTAAAATATTAAAGTATAAAAGTACGAATTACAAAAATTCTGAAGGCCCAACAGAAGGTCAAATTCCAGATGACTAGATGGAGCTCTCACAGTACCATTAAAAATAAATAAATAATAAATTACATAGTTGCAGTATCATAAACCTCAGAAGTCTAAAATGCTGATGGAATCCATGTTCTGGCCACAAGAATTTTCAGATTTTCTGCCTATTCTTTCACATTGGTGGATCCAGAACAGGCATTACAGTAAAGGCACTAATACAGACCAGACTGAGGTGTGCCCACATGCCTCAAAAGAAAGGCAAAATCTCTGTATCGCTAGGCATAACTACATAGTAGATTAGGACCAGGAAAGCAAGTTAACCAATAATTTTACTGCCAAATATGCATGTGCACGCACGCACACACATATACACACACGCGCGGGGGTGGTCTGAAACGTTCTCAGCCTCAACCATAAATGGCAACTATCAGCAAGATTTTTTTTTCTAAGTTAGTACATCCGTCATAAGCATCAATGTGAAATTGCAAGTCATCAAGTAGGTTTTTTTATATACAGCTGTCGGAAGCCATAGTGTTGCCTGTATCCCTTGAAATGGATAAAATTGAGTATTGTGAGGTTATAAAATTCTTTGTAAAAGAAGGTTTAACGGCAAAAGAAATTCATTCGAAGTTCATGGGCATTCTTCTCCTTCGATTTCGAGAATTAAGAAATGGGCTGCCGAGTTTAAACATAGTCGTGCCAGCCTTGAAGATGATCCACATGAAGGACGTCCAAAAAAGTGTAGCAACATCAGAAATCATTGATCAGTGCACGATATTGTATTGGATGACAGGCGAGTCAAAGTGCGTGAAATTGCTGAAACTATAGGTCGAAAGAATGTGTAGGATACATTTTGCATGAAGAATTGCAAATGAAAAAGCTTTATGCAAGATGGGTGCTACGCAAATCAAAAACACACTCGCATGAAAATCTCTGAACAGTGCTTGGAGCATGTTAACAACAATAAAACTGATTTTGTGCATCAATTCATTACTATGGATGAGACTTGGATTGGCCAGTACACACCAGAATCCAAACAGTGGACAGAAGCCGGTTGTTCAGCACCAAAGAAGACAAGGTCATGGCATCTATATTTTGGGATGCTAAAGGCATTTTGTTTATTAATTATCTTGAAATGAGTAAAACAATAACCGGGGAATATTATTCCAATCTTTTAACCAGACTCGACGTAAAAATTCATGAGAAAAGCTCTGGTTTGCATAACAAAAAATCATCTTTCACCAGGACAATGCACTTGTCCACAAAGATGTTTTGGCAATGGGAAAATTAAGGGATCTGCACTATGAATTGTTGAAACATCCACCCTATTCCTCAAATTTGGTTGCCTCTGACTTTTTTTTTTCCCAAAACTAAAATCTTCCTCGCTGGTCAGTGTTTTTCTTCAAATCAAGAGGTGATTGCAGCTGTAGAGGGGTATTTTGCAGATCTTACTGAGAACCACTACAGGGATGGGATAATGGCGATGGATCATTTGCTGGAATAAATTTATTAGTCTTAACGGAGATTATATGGTAAAATAAAAATAATTTTGAAATTATAAATTCGTTTTTTTTTTTTCATTGTTAGGCCGAGAACTTTTCAGACCACCACCGTGTGTGTGGAGAGAGAGAGAGAGAGAGAGCAAGGTATGTGGAGTAAGACACTGCCAAGGCCATAATCTGCAGAGGAGATGAGTGAAATTCTCCAAGTATGCAACTTAGTGAGGAATTCATTATTGTATATTCAATGTCCTTCCTAATTTACTTTCAATTCAGTTTAAACAATCAATCAATTACGAATGGTCAAGCAAAGGAAAAAAATTACATGCAGATAAAGGCAAACCTTTTAAACCTTACAGATTCACTTCTTGAATATACATGATCCTCCAATGTTCATTTCTATCTCTGGTTTGCAAAACCACATATGACTTCTTAATCAAATTTCAACTTTTTCAAGAACTAGTCATCTCAGTTTTTAAAATTAGACATTCTTTGAATCATTTCAATCTCAAAGTGTTTTTTTTTTTTTGCTTGCATTCACAAACAGCACGTCAGTGAGTTTCCAACTTAGAATCTCTTTGATCTTCTCTTGTTAAAAATATCTTTGCCCATTTTCATCAAACTCATTTGTTGTCTTTGTTGCTTTCTTGATGCCAGCAACTTCAGAACTGTTTCTAATTTTCTTTCTTTAAATCCTGATTTTCACCAGGCTAACTCTCTTAATAATGAGGTTATTTTCCTTAGAGATTTTAATGTTCACAACTCCAACTGGCTTTCCTTTTTCAATTGCAGAGATCAAGTAGGTAGAGTGTTAGACATTTGCTATCATCAATGATCTTACACAAATTTTCTCAAGTCTATACGAACACCAGATAACTTTAACCACTCTCCAAACACCCGATCTCTTCATGACTAGTGATCTTTCTAAGTATACTGTGGATCTTGTTTGTCTTCTAGACAATTCAAAGCATAGTGTTGATTTCTTCTCCCATAGAGCAACACTCACACAGTAATTCATGTTTTTTTTTTTAATCTCTCTCTCTCTCCCTCCCTCCCATGGAAGGCTGTAAGTTTATAATACATCAGCCCTGAGTAGGCTGTGGTATTATTTTATGAATTTTAATTGGTTTATCTTTTGTATTTTTTTTTTTATCTAGTTTGGAAACCATGTTCTAGAGATAGAAACATTTTCACGAGACATTTTAAGCCACTTCAGGACTCTGATAAGTGAAGTAGTGGTCTCACACCAAGTGATGGAATTTATCTCACACTTAAAGCCAATCAAACATCAATGGCAAGATTGGAACCTGTTGGCTGGAGAGAGCGGTTATGTTAACTACTCAGCCAACCAGACCAGCTTGTACTGTTTGGCATTATAATAAAGTCAATATAATGATCATGACACCTATATCTCATTTTCAGTCTTCTGATCCAACATTTACACTATGCATATACCACTGAAGCAATTCTTATTGGAATGGTTACCTTACTTGGAAATTTAAATGTTCAGAACTCTGATTGTTTTTGTTTTTCAGATGCTCAAATCAAGTAGACAGAGATGTGAGACATTTGTTATCATTATCTATTATCCCACTGAGTGGTTTAACATGCCTACTCTCCAACTAAAGGAAAGGATCCCACTCTCCAACCAACAGGTTTTGGGTTTGAATCAGGCGTTGAACCTGAATGCTTGTGACTGTCTTTAGGTGTCAGCTTCTCTTGTAGAGCCTTGGCACACTTTTTTTTTTTTTGTTGAACTGAATCTTAATTGAAGTAAGAGAATTTAAATTGTAATGTGGAATAAATGTTCCCATACCAATAGGAATTGCTTCAGTATGTTTAGTGCAACAACAGAAAATGACATAGACACCTATCACACTTGGCATTTATTATAATGCCAGATAATACAAACCAAGTGTGATGATAATCATGGCTGTGTATCATTTTCTGTTCCTGAAGAAATTCTTAATTAGTATGGAAACAAATCTGAAAATAAACCCCAACTCAACATCACCAGAGTTGAAGATCGGTACTATCAACGTAAGAAGCCTGAATGGCAAAGAAATGGAGCTAGCTGAGGAATTAGATAAGTACCAGATCGACATAATAGGGGTGACTGAAACAAAAAAGACCAAAACTGGTGAGATCTTTCTGAGCAATAAATACAAAATGTTATATTCAGGCAATGACAATCAAGGAAAAGAAGGAGTAGCCATAGTATTCAACACAAAATACGAGGCTAATCTTCTTGAATGGCAGTCAGTCTCAAGTAGAGTAATGTGGGCAAATATGAGAATGGGGAACTGGACAATGAGACTTATTTGTGCCTATGGTCCCACAGAAGGTTCTACTAAGGTAGAAGTGGAGGAATTTTTTGAGGCTTTAGAAAAAGCAACTGACACAATGAAAAATGAAAAGTTGATCCTTGTTGGGGATCTAAATAGCAGAGTAGGAAATGATTGTGAGACATACAAAAATATTTTGGGAAAATTTGGAGAAAAGTGCAAAGCTAATAATAATGGCAAATATCTGTTGGATTTCTGCTCAGGACATGGACTGGTTATTACTAACACCATGTTCCAACATAAAAATGTGCACAAATTCACATGGAGAGAAGAGGCTAGGAATAAGAAAAGTCTCATTGACTATGTTATTGTTGATAGTGATGTTTTCTCCCTGGTGCAGGACACCAGAGTGTACAGAGGATTTGAAATTGGAAGTGATCACTATTTAGTCTTGAGCAGAATAAAATTGAATTTCATATTGAAAAGAATAACGTGTAAGAAAGTTTTAAAGCGAATAAAAGTTGAGCAGCTCTCAGATGTGAGCTGTAGACTAAAATACACAAAGATTATTGAAGAAAAAATGAAAGAGTTTGAGAACAGGAATCAAACCTTGGAGATTCAGTGGCAAACTCTGAAGAAAACATTGATTGATTCAGCCAGAGAGGCATGTGGTGAAGTTGTCTGTAAGGATAAAAAAATCAGAACTCCCTGGTGGACACAGGAAGTTAAACAGGCAGTGAAGGAAAAGAAAGCATACCAAAAGTTCCTGTCAAATAAGTCAGCTTGTGCTCTTAGAGAATATAGAGACAAATGCAAGAATGCTAAACACTGTGTAAAACTAGCTAAACAAAAGTCATGGGAGGACTTTGGCAAGAATATAGAAAATAAATATCAAGAAGGTGGCAAAATATTCTGGAGGTTGTTGAAGAAGCTTAAGAATGGAGGAAAGAGTGCTATAAAAGGAATTAGAGATGATAAAGGTGACATGAAAACGGGAGAAAAAGATATCCTTGAAGTATGGAGTAATTACTTTGAAAAACTGCTAAATGAAACAAGCAGTGATGTCAGCACAGTGGTAAAAGACATTGACCAGGCATGCAGTCAGGAATACATATCCATACTTGAAGTAGAAAAAGCCATCAAAGTCTTGAAATGTGGAAAGGCAACAGGAGTAGATGATATTCGACCAGAAATGCTGAAGTATGGTGGTATAAGAGTCTTACAGTGGCTGCACTGCATAGTTCAGAAAGCCTGGACAGAGGGACGAATTCCCGATGATTGGAGTAGAGCTCTCATAGTACCCATATATAAAAAGGGAAATAAAACTGAATGTGAGAATTACAGAGGTATTTCCCTACTGAGTGTTCCTGGCAAGATCTATGCAAGTATACTTGAGAAACAGTTGAGAAGAATTGTGGAAGAAAAGCTTGGTGAAGAACAAGCTGGATTCAGGCCAAATAGAGACTGTCAGGATCAGATCTTCACTTTACGACAAATAGTCGAGAAAGCATGGGAATATAACAAAGATCTGTATTTAAGTTTTGTCGATCTGGAAAAGGCATATGACAAGGTGCCAAGAGAGAAGCTATTCAATACGCTGCAGTTATATGGTATCAATGGGGCATTATATCAAGCAATACTTAGTCTTTATTTGAATTGTAAGTCAGCAGTTAGAATTGAAGGAAGTACAGGAAGATGGTTTAATGTTAAATCTGGTGTGAGACAAGGATGTACATTATCCCCTCTGTTATTCATTATCTATATGGATCACATTATGAAGGAAAGTGGTATTAAACATGATATCAAAATTGGAGATGTTAATGTCAGCTCTTTGCTTTATGCAGATGATGTTATACTTCTAAATAAATCCGCTACAAGTCTGCAAGATTCTCTGACTAAATTGAACAGCTGTTGTAATAGATATGGTATGAAAGTCAGCAATAAAAAGACAAAGACAATGAAAATAGGCAGAATCATTGAAAATGTCAAGTGTGTTGTGAATGGAGAACCTGTGGAACAAGTAAAACATTTCAGCTATTTAGGCACGATTTTTAGTGAAGATGGTAAATTAAATATAGAAATAGACAACAGAATCAGCAAAGCTGGTATGGTGGGAAGTCAATTGAATAAATTCATATGGAATAAGAGAGAAATTAGTCAGAACACTAAATTAGCTGTATACAAGACAGTGTTCAAGCCAGTTTTAACTTATGGATCCGAGAGCTGGGTCAGAAGTAAAACACTTGACCAAAGACTAGAGACTACAGATATGAGAGTCCTGAGAAAGATTATAGGCGTGAACAGATGGCGTCAATGGCAGTATCATATTAAAAACGAGGATATTAGGAAAGAACTTGGCATTGTCAGCATCCAGGAATGTGTTAGCAGAGCTAATCTCAGGTGGTATGGTCACTTAAACAGAATGGGTGAGGAAAGATTAGCAAAACAAGTGTTCTCTGCCAGGTTGGCAGCAAAACGACCCAGAGGAAGACCAAGATATAGGTGGATTGATACGGTACAAAGTGCCTTAGACGATAGAAATATAAGATCTGATAATGTTGGAGTGATGACAAGTAACAGGCTGATTTGGAGGAAAATTGTAGATAGGAAATTAATAATGATGTAATTTTTTTTTTTTTTCATGTAGTACTATCATATCCTGTACACCCCTTGAGGGTACATGGCAGGAATTTGATGATGATGATGACATTTATTCCACATATTCCCTAATCTTCAGATTCCGTTCAACAAAAGTGTGTGGCATGGCTCTACAAGAGAAGAACTGGGAATAATGAAATTTGATTTCATCTCCTCTGTTTGTTTGTTTTTAAATACCAAAGATCAAAAATAGCTGTAAGCAAATTATCAACACATCCAAAACCGATTTGGAAAGGCTAAAATCAGAAAACTTCCATCATATCTAAACTGAACTTTTGTTCAACCTGTTCTGCATTTGGATAACCGGTGTACCACTCATCTGGGTTTTTTCTTTGGGCAGCTCCTGCCATTTCAAAAACACAATTTTTAATCCTCTTACTTTGTTTTTTTTTTGGCAGAAACTAAATTCTACATCCTTTTTATTCTTTCCTGTTCTACTAGTATTTATCCTGCAGCCTGGAAATTAGCCCATATTCAACCCATTCCTAAGAAGGACAACAAATCTTTGTCACCTAAGTGACATCGAATTTTACTTACTTCTGTTCTTGCTAGAGTAATCAGAAAACCATTAATGTCTACACTACCTTCAACCCTGTTAACTAAAACAGTCTCCAGTTTTTTTTTAAAAATTCCTATTGTTGATCAATAGGGAATCTTCTTCATATTATTCATCTTTAGATACAGGCTGTGGAAAAGTTTGTGGAATCTCAAGTGATTGGAAGGTTGTTTGGTATCTCTAAAGCAGAGGCCCCAAAGTTCTCCCCCACTCCCAAGTGCAAGCAATTTACTGGATTTTAAAATCTTTTGCTTGGGCTGAGTAGTAGTTTATTTGGTGATTTTAGAAAGTAAACAACGTGTTCTTATGAACACTTCCAATACAGCATACAAGAAGCTGCCCCTTGGGAGCAATACTCTATATTTGAATCATTTACATTTAGCTCCCCCCCCCACACATTTTTTTCCCCTTACCATAGCTAATTTTGTGTTAAATCTGTTTTTAGTTCTGGAAGAGAGGTATGGGATTTATAAAATATTTTAAGGTACATGCAAGGATACAAGATTGGTAACATCAACTTAAGGCATCTGATTAGGTTTGTCACAACAGACGACTGGGTTTCCAGTATTCTATCTTGATGCATGTTACATGCAATGGTCAATGAATCTTAATCTTCAAACTTTGCTATTATTCCACAAGGCCCTGTTCCCTCACCTACTCCTCTCCTGTATATCAGTGTTCTTTGGTTGTTCAAATCTAATACAGTTTTGCTGATGATTGTACATTACACTATTTTTCATTTGACAAACATTGATCAAACTTCCAGAATGTTAGCAAAACTATCCTATTTCACATAAAACAGAACTATTTTCTTTACATTTCATTGTTAAAAATTTACAATGAAAAAGTTTCTAAAAAAAAAAAAAAATCAAAATAGCAAAATATTAAAACAAATTTCCACTAACATTTAGCTATTTTAGTACATTTCAATGATAATATACAATCTTAAACTTCTGTGTAAATATATATTAATAAATCAGATAATTGTACATTTCTTCAAATAAGACATGTGATGATATTTCTCAAGTGTGAGAAATATCATCACACTTGGTTTGTATGATATTCACTGTAAATAAACACAAGACAATTCAAACATTAATTTTGCATGAAAATTTTAAAAAAAAAATGCAATTGGTATCTCACAAGTGTTAAAAAAAAATTTGCAAAAATGTTATCGCCTAATACACGAATAAGGATGCACTCACATATGGCCCATAACAGACGGGTGCAAAAAAAAATTTTCATTTTATTAATTTTGGCTGGAATGTGGTTGTAATATTACAAGGGCTTTAAAAAAAAAGTTCCATTATGACATAATATCAAAATATCACATAATTCCAGAAATGCTCAATGATAGGGTAATTGTAGTTGGATTACTAATAAAGGACACAAAGCATCTTGGTTTTCTTCAGAATAAAGACTCAGACGAAGACTAAGATCTAGGTGGATTGATACAGTAAGAAGTGCCTCAAAGATTGAAACATAAGGTCTGGTGATACTGGAGTTCTGACAGATAACAGGTTAATTTGCAGGAAAATTGTCAACAGGAAGCTGGCCCTGGACTGGTTAGCCAATTGGATAGCATATGGCTCTCCAACCAAGAGGTTGTGGGTTCAAATCCCACCTTGAGTATGGATGTTTGTAAAAGACCTTCTCTAGACAAGAATGCTCTGAGTTTAGAGGGCTTGTCTTGATTGTAAAAAAACAGATTTAGACTTCATATAGTACTTTCACAGTATTCTACATATCCCTGTAAGGATTTGATGATGATGGCCAATAAGGCATTCATATCTATATATCAGCCACATAAAATTTTACATATATCTGTTTGTTTACAGAAGGAAAATACCTCTACCACTTTTGTCTAAAATCAACTACTTAAGCTGAAAAAGAGCTTGTAAACACTGCTTATTTTCTTGTGGTGGGATCTGTACTTACTCTTATATACAAAATAATAAATAAAAAATAGCATAACTTCTACTAGCCTTGACATGATAAAGTAAGATAAATACAATGAAGTTAGAAAGTGGATTAATTTAATTTATTTTATAAAATGATAACTAAATTAAAATTTTGAAGTGTATAATTTGTCTTATATATTTCAATTTTCATTTTCTCCTGATTTTATTTTTATGAGTAATGAATTTAGCAACTATACAGTATTTGCATAAATAAGGTATTCAACTAGTCTCATTTTTGAGTAAATACAGTTAAACTTTTCTCTCTTTCTCTTTTTTATTTTATTTTTGCTTGAGTTACTCTTATTTTATGTGTAGTGCAGCTTTTAGAGGATAATTTCCAAATCTGCACTCTACTCCTGTTGTTAAACCAAACATTTATTAATAACATTAATTAATAAAATGCATTTATAGGTCTTCAATATAATTTCCATTCTGCCATACCATTACTGCTCATCATTTTGGTAAGTTAAGTATTCCAGTCAAGTGTATATATATATTTCTTTGATAAGCTGGATTACTTCACTACCCATAGGTATAGATTGGTAATGAAGCATTTCTCACAGAATAGTTCTTTCAAGGAGTAGATTGAAGTCTGGGGGGGGGGGGGGTTTGCTCATGTCAGGTTACTTGCAAATCAATACTTTTTCATAAGATCAGTAACTGATCTTACAGAAAAATATTGCTTCCTCCATTGAATATATAACCTCACATTATATCACATTATGTGAAAATGAGAGCTCTAGCATCAATATCTAACTGAAATTAGATTCTTCCACCATTTGATGTCTTATTCTAGGGCGAAGGAACTCCAGAAACAGAAATTGAGAGTATAGAACATTTTTACTCAGAGTCTGGTTTAAAACTGATGTGAAGGTGAAAATTATTGTATCATCATAATCCCACTGGCCATGTATGTGCAGGGTACAGTACTTTTGAAATAATCTTTGTATTTGTAACATGATTTGTAATACAGCAATGTCCCAATTATTCAAATGAATGACTTTCAAATTAACTGATCCTTGAATGGCTTAGTTTGTGTTAAATGACTTCTGATACAATTATACCTTTAAGTTATCCAACTAGCAAACTGTTCCCCTGCTGTTAGGATAGCTGAGGATTACTGTATTTGTAATACCTTTAAGATAATATCTTGTATCAGTAATACCATTAAGATAGTATCTAGTATTTATAATGTTTTTAAGTTAATGCTTTCAATGAATGCAAAATACAGACTAGATTCATATGGACTGGCATTAAAACATGTTCCCCTCCCTCATGGATATTGCAGAATTAAAAAAGACCAAATGATAAATTTTAAAGATGAAAATTAATTATTTTTTCCTATAATATTATATCAAAACTTACCTCATTAGCTTCATTTTCTAATTTCTCTAATGACATTTCTTCATCTTCCATTGGTGTAGACAGGTCTCCAAACACAGTTGCAAGCCCCAGTTTCATGCAGTTTAGATTATTTAACTATTTAAATTAAAAGGAAGAAAGTCTTTTACACAAGACACAATGTTTGATTTATATGTTACTTTGAAATCCAGTTATGAACCAAATGATAAATTTGGTTCATAACGGGATAAAGTAAATTTACCTAATTAGAAATCATATAGAAACAGCATAAAACCAAAAGATTTCAGGACAATAAAACAAACTACATTATTCTTCATATGATAATGGATTTGTCATAAGACATATTTAGATCAATAATGAATAATGATATACTGACACTTTTTGGATAACTGAAATATGCCTGGCTGGCCGAGTGATTAGCATCCCCACTCTCCAACCAACAGGTCACAGGTTTGAATTCTGCTGTGCACATGGATCTTTGCACCTGTCTTTAGGTGGGAGATGAATTTCATCGCGCAGTGTGAGACCACCATCGCCGCCACCACCACTTCATTTATTGCAGGCCTGAAGCGGATTGAAAAAGTTCCATGTTTGGTCTCTAGAGCAGGATTTCCAGACTATTTCAAATGTTTGCTCATGATGCACAGGTAAGATTATCAGGAGTATTGCTGATGTTAATTCTCTGCAGGAAGATTTGAATAGACTTTTAGCTTGGACAGATGAGTAGGATTGCAGTTTTCATATTAATAAATGCAAGGTGTTACACTTTGGGGTACAGAGAAATAAGACTATGTACTGTATTGATGAAGTTATATTTCAGGAAGTGGATGAGATTCAGGATCTTGGGGTGATGGTAGACAGTGGATTAATGTTTCGAGGGTACATTGCAAGTATAGTAAGCCTGCACATCGTATTGCTGCCATGATAAAAAAGTACACTAACATGTAGAAATAAGGAGGTGGTTGTTCCTCTATATAAGGCAGTGGTCTGACCACACATGGGTTACTGTGCTAAAATTTGTTCTCGTAGTTTTCACTGTGATGTGGAAACACTAGACTTTCCAAAGACAAAAAGCAATATAGGTGTCTGGAGTGTTGGTTATGAAAAACTTTGAGGTAATGTGGATTAAAGAGTTTGGTGGATAGCAGGAAAAGAGGAGATATAATAGAGATCTTCAAGTCAGTTAAGGGATTCTACCAGATTAATGCAGAAGGAATTATAAAAAGAGTGGATGTATTAAGATGCAAGAACAAGAGGCCATCTCTGGAAGCTGTAAAAGGATGTGAGGAATTGCTGGTGAGTAGAATGCACTGCTGGAGTGCATTGTGAATGCAGGAAGTGTAAATAACTTCAAAGTTCATTATCACAGATATGTTGCTGGCTGAATGGGCCTCCCATGATGAGTCTATCGACTCCATGGAGGTTACTGAAATAATAACTATGAACTTTTCTTTTAGTAGAATTGTTTTCAGAGCTTCATTATTATATTGGTAGAACGTTTCTAGTTCCATGCGGGTAGGAAAGGCGAAACTGGTATGCTAATATTCAGTACAAAAAATATATTACGAAATAACTTGTAGTTGGCAGTCAACATGTCAAACTGTGTGTATTTATCTACAGGAATGCTCCAATCTTCGTGTTATCCTTTAGTTTCAATTTCCTTGATATTCACCCAAATATTCAATCAAATGCACTCCTCATCCAGTCAGTTGCAGTGTCTACCTTTTGATTTTTCATCAACATTTCTGTACATATTCTACAGGAGTTATGGCTTTACTCAGCTCAAGGATCCTGCAATACTGAGAAACTGTATATCACTGTTATGAAAACACCTTATATTCTTCATGAATTAATCCATCAGTTCAGCAATCGGCAATCATGTGCAGCTAAACAAACTTTAAATCTGGTTAATGTTCTAACATTAGACTCTTACTATCAAATATAAGCATTATATTAAACTTACTTTACATTAACTATAATGAGCATCAAGAAATATTCTTCCCAATATTTTAAATAATCCCACATTTAAATCACCTGTTTACTAGAATGAATACCCTGAAATTTTTCCTCTCTTTCTTTGTAGATAGAATTCTTAAATCCTGTATTCTCTGGTCCACACAATCATTCTCAAGCATTCTTATGGTCTATCTCTTAAGATATATCCAGCTTCTCATATCACGGAATCAGGGATTGGGAAGATGTGAGAGGTCTTACATGTATTCAAAAGAAAGTACATATAATTTGTCCATCTCAATTCAGATATTATCTATCAGTGGTGGTAACTCCAAATCAAGGTTGCAATAACCATCCCCTTCAGTGTGCTAATGAACAAATGTGAAATAGTCCTCGTAAGGTGACTCAAGAGCAACTCAAACACGAGGTCTATTAGGATAGTGTAGGCTAATAATGGAGCTCATAAACTAGTTAATGGTGTTAACCATAGATCCAATAAGAAGCTCTACTTCAAATAGACAGGAAGGACTCATAAATCAACATCCTCAACAAGAGGCATCCCAGAAATAAAATCTCTGGTGCTTCAGAGTGCAAGTTGGGCATATGGCTAACACCTTGAAAAAATTAAAAAAAATTGTGAAACCAGGATACAAAAGAACTCTTAATTGAACATATGAATAAAGGACATAAATAAGGAAATGGATTTACAGGATTCATCCTCTAACTACTAAGATGCAAAATATTAGTAGCATTAACTTATGGTAACTTTTATTATAATAAATTATGAAACAAATACCATGTTAGAGTAATAACTTCAATTTAATATATACCAAAAGAATCACCTGATATTTCAGCTTTATATCAAAGTCATTAGCTAGAGCACACAAACTACATTACAATATACAGTATACACAGTAAGTTAAAGCCACACTAATCTAATTCAATGGTTAACACTGCTGGCTTAATCTCTGGTAAAAAAAAAAAAAAAAAAAAATACTACATCAAAGCAAGAGTCCAGTTATCTGTTTGAATAGAGATTGCTAACAGATAAATTAGAACAAAAACAGTATTGATGATTGCCAATATATGAAATAAGAGCTGAAATTATTGGAGTTCTAAAGTGAAGGCCTGCTAGAACTTGAAACAGAAGCTATGATATGTGGGCTGTGCGTGCGCACAATCCATATTCTTCGGATTTTTAGATTATGATTGTTATTTAGATTAGGAATATTGATTAAAATTTCACAAGCTTCCTTTCCAATTTTGAGCATGACCTCTCTGATAGAGAGGTCTGATTTTCTGAAATTGTTAAATTTGATATGCTGTTTATATTCTTTTTTTTTTATAGATTGGAACTGTGTATCCAATTTCACCAACTCCAAAACTTTAAAACCAAGTTTTGCTTAGGTGTGTTGAAGGTGTTTCAAGTTTGGTAGCCATGTGGCCAGATTACAAAAACATCTTCAACACACCTAAGCAAAACTTGGTTTTAAAGTAAAGGTATCTAGAGCACATTGCTCCTGAATCTTTCAATATAAAAGTTAGCAAAAGGAAGGGATACTGGTGAACTCATAGCTATACTAAAAATTGTTTTGCCACATGAGGTAACCCAAATATAGTATGTGGACAAAGAGAGCTGTAATTATTATATTATTATTCGTGACACCTCCAAGGAGTCCGAAGACTCGTCACAGGAGGACACCTATTGTACAACTCTCCGTCTCTACCACTACACCGAACCTCTACCAATCATCTACATCAACACCATCTACTGCCCACCACCACAGCTAGTATTCTTTTGTCTGTAAATTGCATGTGTCCTGAAGGGCCGATTTGTCTGTATGGGGGATAACCCCCCCCCTTTGATTGAAAAAGTCCATATATAAAGATTCCTCCTATCATGACGAGACTTGAACTTAGGCCTTTTTCCAATTGAAGAGCACAACGTACCATCATTCTTCCAATTGTGCTACGGAGGCGCTTAAAAAATTATGCCAATGGTACTCAGTGTTCCCAGGATCCCAAGTACTAACTGAGCTCAACGCTGCTTAAGTTCAGTGATCAGAGGAGAACCGGTGCATTCAACGCGAGATGACCATTGACAAAACAATGTGCCCCAGGTAATATCAAGCAGAAATTTGATCTCTGATAGAAGAATTGTGTCACATATTGGGACATTTGTGAAAAGGATAAAAAAAACATCAAAAGTGAATCATCTATGCTGAGTGTTATGCTTTTAATTTAGTGCTATGGAGGCGCTTAAAAAATTATGCCAATGGTACTCAGTGTTCCCAGGATCCCAAGTACTAACTGAGCTCAACGCTGCTTAAGTTCAGTGATCAGAGGAGAACCGGTGCATTCAACGCGAGATGACCGTTGACAAAACAATGTGCCCCAGGTAATATCAAGCAGAAATTTGATCTCTGATAGAAGAATTGTGTCACATATTGGGACATTTGTGAAAAGGATAAAAAAAACATCAAAAGTGAATCATCTATGCTGAGTGTTATGCTTTTAATTTTGCTTATGAAGTATTTTTATATCTACTGTATGTATATGTGGGAGGGTGCAATGATGCTAGTTTCTTGCTTAAGTGATAATTAGAGCTGTCTATACCTTTAACTCAGTGGTTCCTTAACCAGCGTTCCCCGGAACACTGGTGTTCCATGGAAGGTGAATAGGTGTTCCTCGAGAAATTCTGGAATTTGTCATTTTTAAATTAATTTGTCAGCACAAATTGGTTTAATTGATGTTTAATTAATTATTGATTTATACATTACAAAATAACCAAGGTGTTCCGTGAAAATTTCAGGATTTGTGATGTGTTCCGTAGTCAAAAAATGTTTGAGAAACACTGCTTTAACTATTGGCCAAAGCAGAACATTATGTGTGTATTTTAGGAATATACATTCTAGGAGAACACACGTGGCTTTTCTAACAGTGCCTAATGGCCAAAAAAAGGATAAATTTAATTTAACAGTTTTATTTTTAATCCTGTTAGTTGGATTATAGTTAACAAGATGATAAGTGTTGCTGTCAGAGAGTAGCTGGCTTATTTGATGAATATCTTTGCCAGCCTTTGTGATAATGATATTCTTATTAGCTTTTAATGACTTTATGGTTTCTAGTTCTGTTTTGATGAAATTGCAAACGAGTGTACCGTAAAATGTATCTATGGCATATTTACAGAAACTATCATCATCACAAATAAATACAGAAAATGGCATTTTATCTCATGATAACCTTCGCTTCTTTCTTTTGTGTGTTGCAATTGTATAAAGGATTTTGAAAATTTTATCATGAAAATTTTTCATGATAAAATTTCAGTAAGAAAGAAAATTATTTCAACAATGCAAATTGTTTACACTTTTAATGTAATAATTTATAATCTCAGCATACATCAAGTCTATTCTGTGGGTCTCAGAAAGGATTATGCCTACCAAATGCAGACTTTACTCTCATGGTTACCTTTTTATGAGGTTTTTTTTTTTTTAAAAGAAAAGTAACATATTCAGATTATCCTGATACACCAGAATAGCAATAGATTCAAAATCCAATATATAATTGGTAAGTTATCTATATCCATGGTCTACTGGATATATTTATATTATGAGCATAACAGACACCACTTTCTCCAATGATACCAGTTGCATCCATAGATTGGTCATTTTATCTTGAATGCAATATACAATGGATTCCTTGATCAAAGATATTAAACACTGTTCATGGCAAACTGTCCTCACAACAGAAGATCTACTATACACAGTTTGCCATAAACCATGTTTCTCTGAGGCTTCCAGATAATTTTTCTTCCAGATGTTTTCTTTACCCCATCCCATCTCAAAAAATGCAATTTTTAATTACTTTGATGTATAATTATAACTTAAATATGCATTTTATGATTGGTAGGTATAAAAAATAAAAAAACATCAAAATTTTGTTATCATTCTACATATAAAATATGTCAGTTTGATTTTTTTAATACCTGTTAAAATGGAAGCAGCTTCTACAAAACGTAGAAATATATACACAGTAAAACCCCATTTTTACGTCATTTTCCGTTGGTCACATCTTAAGGCCTATTCTTACGATATATTGTTTTCCCACCATTAACAACTCGATGTGGACATTATTTCCCGTAATTTGCGTTTTTTCTTTGGGTGGCAATAATTATTTTTGAATCGATTTCTGTGGAAATCTGCGCATTTCTGTTCCCAGATGGCATTGCTTTCGACTGTAGTTTCGTTTCTGCCATCACGGTGACTTGCATGCTTGCAGCAGTAATGTACCGAACTACGTTACTACATTATTGTAGTGAACTACATTGCATGCTTGCAGCAGTAATGTAATAATGAGCGATACCAAGATTTTTCGATCAATCACAGTACGAACTGATATTGCAGAATTTCTGCTACGTAATTTAGCATGTGGAAGTTGCTTGCAAGTTGCGGTGGTGGATTATCCATGTTAGTAACTTGGAGAAAAAAGACAGAAAATGTATTTCAGTAGAAGAAAAGATGGCAATTCTGCGATGTGTCGATTGGCATGCCGGAACACATGTACATTTAGCAAAAGATCTTGGACTCTCCGTGTCCACTTTGAACACAATAGTAAAAAACAGGTCAGGCATTGAACTCAATGCAAAGCAATCTGAAGCTATGTCAAAAAAGAAAAGAAAAGCAAAAACAATCAACAATTAAAGATTTTTTAAAATAGATAAATGTAAGTAATTGTAAATTAATTTATTTTCAGTTATTAAATTTTGTAATCTAGTATGTAAACTCACATACTAGCAGTAAGTCATCTTTTAGCCTTTTTTAATGTTTTTTTTTTTATATTTCTTGCTATTTACACTTTTTTCCATCAGTCCCCTGAAAAGTGTAAAAAAAAAAAGGGGTTTTACTGTATATATATAAAAACATTTTTAAATACAGGAATACCTCGATTATTGCATTTTGTAATTTGATACCAAAATTCCAATTATTGCACTCCAAATTCAAATAATCACGGCCACGAGATGTAGCCCACTACATATGCAACCAGTTCGAGGTGCCACTCTCCAGGTATTGCTCTCTTGTAGCACTTTGTTTTTATCCGACGGCACCTGCTCACCACTCACCTGTAACTGTTCGCCTTTGCCTGAAGTACATGTGGATATTTATTTCTCTTCTTATTTACCCCTACAATGAATGCTAAAAGAAACAAGGATGATTTCAAGTCTACAGCTATCAAGAAGAAACGTAGAGTGATCAGCTTAGAAGATAAGTTGCATATGATAAATAAGTATGAAGCAGGCATAACCAAAATTGCAAGAAAGTACAGTCTAAATGAATCAACTATTTGCCATATTTTAGACCACGCCGCAAACTATAAGCAACTAGGACAAAGTGCATCGACCTCATGTCCCAAACTATGAGAAACAGAAGCCATCTTATGATTGAAATGGAAACTTTGTCAGTGTGGATAGAAGATTGTAACCAAAAGAGAATTCCTCTTAGTCAAATGACTATAAAAACAAAAGCATTGAATTTATTTGAAACTTTAAAAAGAAATCAATTAGAAAGCAAAAATGATTCGGCATCAGTAGTGGAAGAAACTTTCTCTGCAAGTTCAGGGTGGTTTGATTGGTTCAAAAAGCGATCGAACATTCATAGTGTTCGTGTACAAGGTGAAATTGCAAGTGTCGATGAAAAAGCAGCAGCTAGTTTTCCTGGTGAATTGCAACAGATCATTGAAGAAGGAAATTATACCAATGATCAGATATTTAATGCTGACAAAACAGGCTTATTATGGAAAAAAATGCCCATTAAAACATTTTTAGCAAAAAATGAAAAATCACAGCCTGGCTACAGGGTTTTGAAGGAACATGTAACACTTTTACTATGTGGCAATGCTTCTGGAGATTACAAGATGAAGCCTCTCTTTGTTTATTGTTCACAAAATGCTCGCCCACTTAGAAGTTTAGATAAAAATTTTTTCCCTGTTCATTGGAGATTCAATAGAAAAGCTTGGATGACAAAAACTATTTTTAAGGATTGGTTTAAAAACTATTTTTGTCCTGAAGCTGAAAGGTACTGCAAGTCATTAAATCTTGACTTTAAAATCTTGTTAATATCAGATAATGCACCTAGTCATCCAACAGCACTGAATGATTTGTGCGAAAATGTAAAAGTTATTTATTTACCACCTAATACCACTTCCATCATCCAGCCAATGAATCAAGGTGTAATTGCATCCTTTAAGGCCTATTACCTACAAAGAACTTTTTCACAAGCAACAGAAAAGACTAAAGGAGATGAAGCTATGACTTTGACAGAATTCTAGAAGGCACTCAATATCAAAAATTGCATTGAGAATGTCAAGGAAGGATGGAACTAACTAACGTCTGCAACCTGAGAGCGGTGTGGCAAAAGATTATTCCTCATTGTGCAAATGATTTTAAAGGATTTGAAAATGAAGTAACCCATGTTATCAATGACATAACTAAGCTTGGCTTAGATCTAGGACTAAAAGAAATTGAAAAAGGTGATGTTCAGGACCTGCTTCAGTCACATGATAAGGAGCTGGATGATGAAGACCTAATTAACCTTGAGAGAGAGAATGTGCTTGCGATGCTCAAATCGATGATAATGATGAACAAATTGGCATGACACCGAAGGAATTTACCCTCAAAGAAATGGACGAAATGTTTAGAATTGCTGAAAATTTTAAAGAAAAAAAATCTTGAATGGTGATCCTAGTTTCGAGCGATCAACGAAAGTTCGTCAGGAAATTGAAAATTCCATCCATTGCTACTTTTATACGAAGAAAAAAGAAAGAAAAAATCTGACCAGACAACTCCACCAATTTTTATCCAAGAAAGAATAATTGTATGTACTCCTTATATATATAAATAAAGATTAAAGAATAATCTTGTTTTTCTAAATGAACCTTCTTTTTTACTTCATATATAAAATTTATCGCGGATTTGAATATTGCGATATTTTTCGTAGCAACAATAACTGCGATAATCGAGGTATTCCTGTATGTTTATATATAAGGGAATAGGTTTATATGTGCAGGGGATGGTGGAAGAGGAGGACTCCGACTGCAATGGAAAGAAAACATCGACTGGATGGGCAATTGTCTTACAGAAGCAAGAGATAGAGAGGCATGTCCATTAGCTGCAACCCTCTTAAAAGAGGTCACAGGATTAGATTAGATATAAACATAAAAAGCATTATGTGAGTTAGATACTCATCTGTTTTTGAAAACAGTTGTGAACTGATATTGTGAAAAACGCCATGCAAATATAATGCAAAATTTTGGTAGGCATTCACATAACTTTTCTGCTGTGAAAGTTCAAATTCTAAAGCATAAATGAAGATGAAGCAATGTGCAATGGAACCTATAGAAAAAAAATGCAATTCAAAATAACATATGCCTGTATCAAGTTTGTCCCAAGCCATTAAATGTAGTTCTCACCAGTTCCATATGTCTTGAGAATCTTGTAATATCAACAAAACTTATTACCCTCAAACAGCAGCTAAAGAACACAGGAACTAATTTTTGGAACTCAGCAGAATTTGCATATTTTAAAACACACGACAGCAAATCTAAATTTGCTGTCTATAACTACTTTGTAGGCAACAAGCTACAGGTTCGAACTGTGTTGTGGGCAGGCACTCCTGTATAACACAGCTATCCTGCTAATCAGAGGTTGGAAGTGATTTGAAAAAGTTCCATGTATGCAGTCCTATAATGCATGGTTTTTAGATACGTAAAAAATAAAATAAAAGTACCAAAACAATTCTGAGCACTCCCATAGTACTAATGTATGATAGGTTGACAACCTTTCCTAGATAGGAGTTAAAATATGTATATATGTGCATAAATGTAAAAAAAAAACACCATATACATATGTGTGTGTGAGAAATATACTGCTCAAAACAATTCAAGGATATTTTGGTTTTCTTGTAAATTATAAAGTTATAAAAATAATTTACAAATGTAACACATTTTAAAATATTCTTAATATACCAAGTGTAGAACACGCAACTGCATACAAAATCATGTTAAGACTTCTCAAAACGTGTCTTAGCCATAATAGCATGTGGGGAGTATAAAAGTGTTGCGCTCATTTCCACAGTGCATAATTATCACTTCAATTGTAAACTTGTGTCACCTACCACCCATTATTTTGTTTAAAATGGCAGAACAACATGATATCCTGGAATCCATGGCTTGGAGAGCCATTGGTCGATTAGAAGCTGGACAAATGCAGCAAGTTGTTGCTCAAGCGTGTCGTGTATCTCAAAGCGTAATTTTGCGACTTTGGAATCGCTTTCTGAAGACAGGAAATGTTTGCCGAAGACAAGATCAAGGTTTCCCACCATCAACAATTCCAACAGACGATCAGTATTTGTATTACTTGCAAGAAGAAATCTAACATTTAACGCAACACAACTTCAAAGCGAACTTCACGCAGCAACAGGGAGGCTGGTATCAACACAAACAGTACAAAATCGTCTTCATGTCATAGATTTATATGATCAAAGACCAATAGTTTGCATTCCACTTACTGCGAATCACAAAAGAGCTCGGAGAATTTGGGGACTGGACAAATGAGGATTGGGCTTGTGTACTTTTTAGTGACGAGTCCAAGTTCAGTCTGCAACAAGATAACCGATGTATCTTGATATGGCATGAAAGTGGAACAAGAAATAATCCACAGTTTGTTCGTGAAAGACCCCAACATCAAGGTGGGAGTTTGATGGTATGGGCAGGAATAAGTATAGGTGGCCATACTGATCTCTATTTTATCAGAAGGTATTGTGATGAGATTTTGAAACCTATAGTTCGTCCATATGCTGCTGCAATTGGCCAAGAATTTATTTTTATGGATGACGATGCTTGTCCACACCAAGCAAATTTGGTACAAGAATGGTTTGAGGAAGAAGGTAATGAACGAATGGACTGGCCTGCCTGTTCACCGGATTGTAATCCAATCGAACATACCTGGAATGCTTTAGGTAGGTGCGATTCTGCTCGACTGATGCCACCACAATCGCTTCAAGAGCTCGAAATTGCTCTCACTGAAAAGTGGGGAAATATCCCACAAGAAGTGTTTGATCATCTCATCTGGTCCATGCAATCAAGATGCACCGCTGTTTTGGCTGTTAATGGAGACCATATGCTCTATTAAAAATTAACAAAAGCTTTTTTTTGGCTATTCTTGTTAAAATTATTTCATGCTAAAATGTAGAAGTTGTTAAATTTGTAATAAATATCGATTATTTAAAGAAAATCTCATCAATTACACCCTATCATAAGTAAGAAATATTTATTCATGTATAAAGTACCAAATAGTTATAATTATTTGCAGAAATTTATAATTATCTGACAGAAACTAAAATATCTCCTTTTGAGCAGTGTATATTGGCTCATGCTGCATTATTTCTTCTGATTCCAAAATGGCTATTTTAAGCAATTAATAATGCACGCAATTCTTGATATATACATATTCCCCCCCACCTCCATTTAAACCAAACCATGAAAAACATCCATATCTATGCATCTGTGATAAACTAATCTTCAGTTCAGTTTAATGAGTAGATACAGATTATACAAATTTTGCCCATAAATGATAACTGCACTGGCATTTGCACCAGCTGAAGATTTAGATTGTGATGAAATGACTGCAGAATTTCCAGGAGAATTACGGCGTTTCCTGGACTGATTTGAAGACTGCCAGCCATGCTTGTAAGCAAAATGTGTTAAGTATATTAACATGTTTAACTGAAAACACTATTAATAACCAACTCAAGGCTATGCATTAGAGTATCCAAGCAGAATTAGGAGTAACAACATGCTATATGGAAACACATGACTGTGGAAAATTCAACACATTAACTGTTTGTATGCTCTGAACAGTTGTTTTCTGGTCAGCTTCTTCTGAAGAAGCTGAAATACCAAGGTCATGGCAATAAGCGCATTTGTAAGTTTTTAAATGACCATATTAAAAGAGACATTACTTATCTTTGCAGTGTGTTGCAAGCAATTATGAAATGGAGTAATACCTCATGTGGGAAAAATAATGACTTATATTTAACTATTTAACGATCAATGCATTTTATTAATAATTTAATTTAATGGATTTTAAATTGTATTCTGCTTAATCAATTTTTTTTTTTTTTTTGACTGATGCAGGAATATTTCAAGAATGTTGGTTTAAACAAAATGTAATTATATTATTGAGTAATGAATAAATTTAATTTAAATATCCCCCCCCCCCCAATGTCCCTGAGTAGCTTTATAAGCAAAAGCATTTTAATTATATTACTATACCATTATTTGGCTATTTAAGTTTAAGTCTGTGATGAGCTCTGCTATTCAGTCCCAGCCTAGTGTCATAAAAGACTGTTCCCTTTCCTTCAAAGTATTACATAATTTATAGATGAACCCCCTCCACTGGATTTTTAGACCCAGAAGAAACATCAAAGTGCTGTGTCCAGAATTTGTATTAATTAAAAGGGAAAAAAAAAAAAGGATTAAAAGAAAACAAGTTTAGGCTGGTAATTTGTTGAGAAATCAGTGTAAGATTATACACCATTAGTGAACATGAAGTAAAGAATTAAAGAACTGGGAATCTTCTGAGAAAATAGTTCTTTCAACTATTTTAAGAAATAAATAGCTCTTTCTGAAATAACTAAAGAAGGAATATAGAAGTAAATAATTTAGACTGTGTGTGACTTTTTTTTTTTTTTTTAATGGGAATATGTATACTGGAAATATAATACTCAATTGATGACTTATTGTGATATCACAGATTCTTGTAGAAAGGCTTATACGTTGGCAACACATGACTATTAAATTATTTAAGGAATTCACAACATATACTGGAATATTAATTAAAGTTTATTATTAAATATTATTTAATAATTTTATATTATTATTTTATAGTCCTGATATCACAGAATTAATATTTTTCTCCTCCTCCTTCTTGTGAATCTTTTAGACTAAGACACTAAAATAATTTTTATTATTTAGTTATGAGCTATGAAATAGCAGTGCCTAATAAAAAATATTTTCTACCTTCATTACTATTGTGAATTGTCGGCATCCAGGAATGCATTAGCAGAGCTAATCTCGGATGATATGATCACTTAAACAGAATGGGCGAGGAAAGATTAGCAAAACAAGTGTTCTCTGCCAGGTTGGCAGGAAAATGATCCAGAGGAAGACCAAGATATAGGTGGATTGATACGGTACAATGTGCCTTAGACGATAGAGACATAAGATCTGATAATGATATTATTGGAGTCTTGACAAGTAACAGACTGATTTGGAGGAAAATTGTAGATAGGAAGTTAGTAATGATGTAAATTTTTCATGTAGTATACTATCATATTCTGTACACCCCTTGAGGATACATGTCAGGAATTTGATAATGATGATGATGTTATCTGTGTTTAAAAGTTTAAGTCCATCTATGTTTAATAGAACATATGTATTCTGTTTAATTTAAATCTTTAGAAAGTTTGATCATTTTGAAGCTAGATTATAGTATTGACTAATCTGAGTGGTAATAATTGTGTTTCACAAAATGCTCGAGTGACCATTAAATTTGTTTTGTCTATATGCAAATTATTCCAGGGCCAATGGTTGGACTGATTTTATTGAAATTTGGTATTTGGTCTTGTAATTCTTATCAAAATCTGTCAAGCCATTCCCCTCCCTATCAAATCAGACCATTTGCAAGCACACTCTAAGACAAATGTCAAAATTATATAATAAATTAACTCAGCTCTTGCTAGATGGAATTTAACATATACACAAGACAACATCCAAGAATTTCAACTGAATCACTTTTGTTGGCAAAATGATTTAAATTGACGTTAATGATTCCACAGAGGCTATATATATGTGAAATTTGTTTGTAGTATTTTTCCTGCAGCTATCTTCATTCTTTATTGATGTCATTAATATATTTAACATTAGTATATTTAACATAATTTAAATCAATGTTTTAAGTAACCTTTATGCTGAGCTGAGGAAGCAGGCCATAGAACCTGCAAAACTGTGTGTGTTATAATATCTACTTATTTCTTCTCCTTGAGGAACTCTATATTATGATATGTCAGAAACAAAAGAGACATATGTAAGAGCACTACATATCTTTTTTTCGCTATCTGTAGCACTATTGCAGTTTTATTAATCTGCCTTTGTTCAATATAAGGATGAGGATTTTGGTCCCAAAGGCACTTATCTATCATACCTTGAAAACTTTCTATATAAATTAACTGGAAAGATAACCAATCTCTACACCATACCAAAACATTTTTGAATGCAAATTTACATAGGCCTAACACCATCAAACAATGAAATCTCAAAAAAAAATGAGGCAATATAGGGCAGCTAAAAATACTCAGAATCTGGATAGCCTATACCCGAGCTTACAGAAACTACAAATCTCCAAGATTCACTCACAGATTTATTATAATAATAAACTTTCACACCATCATCCTTCTCAACAATATGGCATATTAAAAACGCTAACCCATAGAGCGAGAGCAATCTGTTCCAATGACAAGGCTCTTACTGCTGAACTCACTCACTTACGCTACACCTTCTTGGCCAACGGCTACAATCCACATAAAATAAACAAAATACTAAACACTCCTAAGAAACCCCTCCCACCATCCACCACAGAGAACTACAACAAAACAGTCACCATCCCTTACATTAACGGCACATCCGAAAAGATCTCAAGAATTCTCAATAAACATAAACTATGCACTACATTCAGACCATGTAGCAAATTAGCCACCCTCTTCCGCTCACCCAAGGACAGCATTCCTCCTTTATCACATCCAGGAGTCTATCAAGTACCCTGCTCATGCAATCAAGCCTACTACGGTCAAACAGGAAGAACTGTGAACATCCACATCAGCGAACATAAAAGATACGACCGGAATTATCATTATGGGAAGTCGGGCCTAGCAGACCATGCTCTGGATACCCCTGCACACAAGATCAACTGGAAAAACACAAAAGTACTACACAGAAACCCGTATAAATCAGAGAGATTGTTCTTAGAGGCGACAGAAGCCCTAAAACACACTCCAAATCTCAACAAATATGGCTGTATTAACTTGCCGAAGATCTGGGAGACAGTCATATTAAGAAAAAACTAGCACTTTTCTAGGACTCTAACAATATATGATAGCTATTTTTTTTTTTTTCCCCAGATAGAGTGCGCCAAAATCAGGACTCTAGTCTTTGTGTTGCTGCTAAATTTTGTTTAAGTACACCATGTTGTTTTAGTCTCGCGTATTGTGACAAAGTGTTTTTGTGCTCTGAAGATGCTGGTTATAACACCAGCGAAATATCAGCATCAAGTTAATAAATTAATTATTTACTTAGTTTCTGTGTTCTATTATACCGTTAAAATAATAAACAACAAACTTTTACATGTTTTGATGTTTAATTACATTTATCTTCCTAACAGTTTTGTCAGGAACTTAAATATACTACAGAATACAGAAAAAAATCTCAGTACACTGTTAAAATAACAGCAGTTATTTTGAAATAACATTAATAATCATGTAGATTAGTTATGTGCATTATTAAACATAAGGCCTGAACCTTTCATTGTCATGAAGGTCTTTATATGGCTGTGGGGACCTGATAGGGTACATAAATTTATCTTATGCAACCTATCAGAGGTTCACAATATCATAAAGAATGAGGCCCACTCTAGATCCTATTAAAGATGTCATACAATTAAATCAACTCCAAGGATTCCTTAAACACTCACAGAGGGCTCCACTTTGCATGTGTTATACATGTCTCTTCCACACTGGACATGCAAAATTTTACATATTTTAATACACATGGCACATGCCATTACAAGTTTTTCTTGTAGAATTTTCATGTAAACCAATACCGAACTCTTTTCATGGTATAGAAAATAAGGAACAAAGCTGTATAACTGAGAGGAGACCTCCACAGCCTTTAAAGGAATGCACAAAACCGACCAGGGCTACTGACCAAACGTCCAATTCTCACCTTCTTGTAGTGCACCCTGTTGGATATCTACCTGGATACTGAACAAACGAGGATGGACTGGCAATTTGGGATTTAGCCGACCAAATTGTATTCTTATTGGTTAAACCAAAATAAAAAATGATGGTACAACATGACAAAATTTCATGCCGGCTGGGGCGTCGCCCGGTTAAACAAGGCCCCCGTTGTTTTCGCCAGGGCGAACAGCGAAAAGTCAGCTACTGGAACAAATCTGAAAACACACCACAACTCAACATCACCAGAGTTAAAGATCGGCACTATCAACATAAGAAGCCTGAATGGCAAAAATATGGAGCTAGCTGAGGAATTAGATAAGTACCAGATCGACGTAATAGGGATGACTGAAACAAAAAAGACAAAAACTGATGAGATCTTTCTGAGCAATAAATACAAAATGTTATTATAATTACAGATGTTTTGCCTGCTTCAGTTTAGGAGTGCCCCTGTTTAAATGTCATTGGCTATTTACTCATAGATTCTTAGGGCATTGTGAGTGTAAATGTACCAAAAAGTATATGTAGCATAAGGAATAGAAATTTACACATACCTTTTTCTGGATGTTGTGGCTTTTCCTCTTTCTGCGATGTCGAAAGACTACTGAGTGTGTGTGTGTGGGGGGGGGGGTAGGCAATTTGGTAGAATTAAGTTAGAAAAACCAGTTTTTTTTTTCCCCCCGTAATATATATAAACATATATATTATATTATATAGGGTGGGGAAAAGGTGAAAGGGTTGATTTTTTAAAATAGGGAAGGGGAAAGGTGGTTGACGGGGTCCGTTTCGACTATTCGTGGTCGTCATCTGAACACATTGGGAAAGTGGATGCTATGTCAGGTCGGGTAGGTGCTTCTGCTTTTGAAGTGTTTGTGTTGTCACCTATTGGTCGGGGTTGTTACCTCAATTTTATGTTGTGAAGCTTCCAAACCTCGGAGATTATGTTCACAATATCATAAAGAATGAGGCCCATTCTAGATCCTATTAAAGATGTCATACAATTAAATCAACTCCAAGGATTCCTTAAACACTCACAGAGGGCTCCACTTTGCATGTGTTATACATGTCTCTTCCACACTGGACATGCAAAATTTTACATATTTTAATACACATGGCACATGCCATTACAAGTTTTTCTTGTAGAATTTTCATGTAAACCAATACCGAACTCTTTTCATGGTATAGAAAATAAGGAACAAAGCTGTATAACTGAGAGAAGACCTCCACATAGCCTTTAAAGGAATGCACAAAACCGACCAGGGCTACTGACCAAACGTCCAATTCTCACCTTCTTGTAGTGCACCCTGTTGGATATCTACCTGGATACTGAACAAACGAGGATGGACTGGCAATTTGGGATTTAGCCGACCAAATTGTATTCTTATTGGTTAAACCAAAATAAAAAATGATGGTACAACATGACAAAATTTCATGCCGGCTGGGGCGTCGCCCGGTTAAACAAGGCCCCCGTTGTTTTCGCCAGGGCGAACAGCGAAAAGTCAGGTACTGGAACAAATCTGAAAACACACCACAACTCAACATCACTAGAGTTAAAGATCGGTACTATCAACATAAGAAGCCTGAATGGCAAAAATATGGAGCTAGCTGAGGAATTAGATAAGTACCAGATCGACGTAATAGGGGTGACTGAAACAAAAAAGACAAAAACTGATGAGATCTTTCTGAGCAATAAATACAAAATGTTATTATAATTACAGCTGTTTTGCCTGCTTCAGTTTAGGAGTGCCCCTGTTTAAAATGTCATTGGCTATTTACTCATAGATTCTTAGGGCATTGTGAGTGTAAATGTACCAAAAAGTATATGTAGCATAAGGAATAGAAATTTACACATACCTTTTTCTGGATGTTGTGGCTTTTCCTCTTTCTGCGATGTCGAAAGACTACTGAGTGTGTGTGTTGGGGGGGTAGGCAATTTGGTAGAATTAAGTTAGAAAAACCAGTTTTTTTTTTCCCCCCGTAATATATATAAACATATATATTATATTATATAGGGTGGGGAAAAGGTGAAAGGGTTGATTTTTTAAAATAGGGAAGGGGAAAGGTGGTTGATGGGGTGCGGTCCGTTTCGACTATTCGTGGTCGTCATCTGAACACATTGGGAAAGTGGATGCTATGTCAGGTCGGGTAGGTGCTTCTGCTTTTGAAGTGTTTGTGTTGTCGCCTATTGGTCGGGGTTGTGACCTCAATTTTATGTTGTGAAGCTTCCAAACCTCGGAGATTATGTAGGACCTGTGTACGTTGATAGAGTTCGCGTCACACCTTATAGCTATTGTTTCTGATATTCTGAGAATTGTTTCATTGTCTTGTCTGTCTACTATGATGGCCTTGTCTATCTGCGGGGTGTGTTTTTGTTCAAGGGCATGAACAGCTATTTCCGTTTTTCCTGTGCTTTGTATTCGATTTTTCTTTTTGATGTTACGTTTTTTAGTGTTTAAATGTTCTGGAATATGGATGTTACAGTCACTTCCGTGACTGTAACATCCCTATTCCAGAACAGCAAATAAGTAGTTTGTGCTGTTAGAGAATACAGAGACAAGTGTAAGAAAGTGAAACACTGTGTAAAACTAGCTAAACACAAGTCATGGGAGGATTTTGACAAGAACATAGAAAATATATATCAAGAAAGTGGTAAGATATTCTGGAGGTTGTTGAAGAAGCTTAGAAATGGAAGAAAGAGTGCTGTAAAAGGAGTTAGAGATGATAAAGGTGACATGAAAAACAAGAGAAAAAAATATCCTTGAAGTATGGAGTAATTACTTCGAAAAATTGCTAAACGAAACAAGCAGTCATAGCACAGTAGTAAAAAACACTGAACAGGCATGCATATCCATACATGAAGTAGAAAAAGCCATCAAAGGCTTGAAATGTGGAAAGGCAGCAGGAGTAGATGATATTCGACCAGAAATGCCGAAGTATGGTGGTATAAAAGTCTAACAGTGGCTGCACTGCATAGTGCAGAAAGCCTGGACAGAGGGACGAATTCTTGATGATTGGAGTAGAGCTCTAATAGTGCCCATATATAAAAAGGGAAATAAAACTGAATGTGAGAATTACAGAGGTATTTCCCTACTGAGTGTTTCTGGCAAGATCTATGCAAGTATACTTGAGAAACGGTTCAGAAGAATTGTGGAAGAAAAGCTTGGTGAAGAACAAGCTGGATTCAGACCAAATAGAGGCTGTCAGGATCAGATCTTCACTTTATGAGAAATAGTCGAGAATGCATGGGAACATAATAAAGATCTGCAAAGATCTGTATTTAAGTTTTGTCGATCTGGAAAAGGCATATAACAAGATGCCAAGACAGAAGCTATTCAACGCTACAGTTTTATGTTGTCAATGGGGCATTATATCAAGCAATACTTAAGTCTTTATTTGAGTTGTATCCAGCGTGTTCTTCACCAAGCTTTTCTTCCATAATCCTTCTCCATTTCTCAAGTATAATTGTGTACATCTTAGCAGGAGCACAAAGTAGAGAAATACCTCTGCAATTCTCACATTCAGTTTTCTGGGATTCATCCCTCTGCCCAGGCCTTCTGAACTATGCAGTGCAGCCACTATAAGACTTTTATACCTCCATACTTGAGCATTTCTGGTCGAATATCATCTACTAATGCTGCCTTTCCACATCTCTGAGGCCTTTGATGGCTTTTTCTACTTCAAGTATGGATATGTATTCCTGACTGCATGCCTGTTGTGCTTTTTTTTTTTTTTTTTTTTTTTTTTACCACTGTGCTATCACTGCTTGTTTCATTTAGCAATTTTTCGAAGTAATTACTCCATAGATCAAGGATATCTTTTTCTCCAGTTTTCATGTCACCTTTATCATCTATAATGATAAAGGTGACATGAAAAGAGCATATCCTTTATCATCTCTAATGAAAAAGGATATGATAACCACTTGGCTGGCCAAGTGGTTAGTGTATCTGCTCTCCAGCAAAAAGGATACATGTTCGAATCCAGCCGTGGGTATTGATGTCTGCTATTGTTTTGGAAAACACTAGTAGTGGGCAGTAGATGGCATTGGTGGTGGAGACAGAGAGTTGTAGAGTAAGCCCTCCCTCGATGAGTCTTTGGACTTCCTGGAGGTGTCAAGTAATAATAATAATTCCTTTTACAGCACGCTTTCATCCATTTCTAATGTTCTTCAACAACCTCCAGAATATCTTGCCACCTTCTTCATGTTTTTTTCGATGTTCTTACCAAAGTCTTCCCATGACTTTTGTTTAACCAGTTTTACACAGTGTTTAAGCTTTCTTACATTTGTCTCTGTATTCTCTAAGAGCACAAGCTGACTTTTTTTGCCAGGAACTTTTGACAAGCTTTATTCTTTCTACAAAACTTAAATACAGATCTTTGTTATATTCCCATGACTTTTCAACTATTTGTTGTAAAGTGAAGATCTGATCCTGACAGCCTCTATTTGGCCTGAATCCAGCTTGTTCCTCACCAAGCTTCTCTTCCACAATCCTTCTCAACCATTTCTCAAGTATACTGGCATAAATCTTATCAGGAACACTCAGTAGAGAAATACCTCTGCAATTCTCACAATCAGTTTTATTTCCCTTTTTTTTTTTTTTTAATATATATGTATACTAGAGCTCTACTCCAATCATCTGGAATTCATCCTTCTGCCCAGGCCCTCTGAACTATGTAGTGTAACGGTTACAGTTTTATACCTCTACTTGATCATTTCTGGTCTAATATCATCTACTCTTTCCACATTTCGAACTTTTGATGACTTTTTCTACTTCAATCATGGAAATGTATTCCTGATTGCATCCCTGGTCAGTGTTTTTTTATCACTGTGCTGTCATCACTGCTAGTTTCATTCAGCAATTTTTCAAAGTAATTACTCCATACTCCAAGGAGATCTTTTTCTCCAGTTTTCATATCACCTTTATCATCTCTAATTCCTTTAACAGCACTCTTTCCTCCATTCCTGAGCTTCTTCAACAACATCCATAATATCTTGCCACCTTCATGATATTTATTTTCTAAGTTATTTACCAAAGTCTTCCCATGACTTTTATTTAGCTAGTTTTACACAGTGTTTAGCTTTCTTACATTTGTCTGTGTATTCTCTAAGAGCACACGCTGACTTATTTGCCTGGAACTTTTGATATGCTTTCTTCTTTTCCTTCACTGCCTCTTTAACTTCCTGTGTCCACCATGGAGTTCTGATTTTTCTATTCTTACAGACAACCTCACCACATGACTCTCTGGCTGAATCAGTCAATGTTTTCTTCAGGGCATGCCACTGAATCTCCAAGATTTGGTTCCTATTCTCAAACTCTTTCAAATTTTCTTGAATAATATTTGTATATTTTAGTCTATAGTTCAATATCTGAGAGCTGCTCAACTTTTACTTGCTTTAAAATTTTTTTCTTAAAATGTTCTTCTTTTCAATATGAAATTCAATTTTATCCTGCTCAAGACTAAATAGTGATCACTTCCAATTTCAAATCCTCTGTACACTGTGGTGTCCTTCACTGGGGAGAAAACATCACTATCAAGAATAACATAGTCAATGAGAATTTTCTTATTCCTTGCTTCTTCTCTCAATGTGAATTTATGCACATTTTTTATGTTGGAACATTGTGTCAGTAATAACCAGCCCATGTCCTGAGCAGAAATCCAACAGGTATTTGCCTTTATTATTAGCTTTGCTCTTTTCTCCAAATTTTCCCAAAATATTTTTGTATGTCTCACAATCATTTCCTACTCTGCGATTTAGATCCCCAACAAGGACCAACTTTTCCTTTTTCATTGTGTCAATTCCTTTCTCTAAAGTCTCAAAAAATTCCTTCACTTCTACCTTAGTAGAACCTTCTGTGGGACCACAGGCACTAATAATTCTCATTGTCCAGTTCCCCATTCTGATATTTGCCCACATCACTCTACTTGAGCCTGCCTGCAATTCAAGATTAGCCTCATGTTTAGTGTTGAATCCTATGGGTACTTCTTCATTTCCCTTGATTGTTATTGCCTGGATATAACATTTTTTATTTATAGCTCAGAAAGATCTTACCAGTTTTTGTCTTTTTTTTTTTTTTGTTTCAGTCACCTCTATTATGTCAATCTGGTACTTATCTAATTCCTCAGCTAGCTCCTTTTCTTTGCCATTCAGGCTTCTTATGTTGATAGTACCGATCTTGAATCCTGGTGATGTTGTGTTAGGATGTGTTTTAAGATTTGTTCCAGTAGCTGACTCTTTGCTGTTTGCTCTGGTTCCCTCGCAAAAGAACAGGTGCCTTGTTTAACCAGGCAATGCCCCAGCCAGCATGAAATTCTGTCATTGTACCATCATTTTATATTTTGGTTTAAGCCAATAAGAATACAATTTTGTCGGCTAAATCTCAAATTGCCAGCTCCTTGTTCGTTCAGTATTCCAGTAAGCATATACAGTGGAACCTCGGTTGTCGAACATAATTCGTTCCTAAAGGCTGTTCGGAAACCGATTTGTTTGAAAACTGAAACCATTTTCTCATAAGAATTAATGTAAAATGGAATAATCTATTCCCAAATCCGAGATGATTGCTCATTTAATCCTTCATGCATAAAATCGTATATAAAAATAATGAAAATGCATAAAATCTTACATAAAAAGAATAAACACAATAAATAGATAACATATAGATGAAAAAGGGTGATCTCTTTCCACAAAACCTTGCACTTCACCTCATTTCACACACATTTCTTTGATCAAAGAACTAGGAATCCTCCCTCCCTTCCTCTGAAGAAATTTCTTCAACCACTGTCTTTTTGCTGCTTCTTCTGAAGGTGTTCCAGTTCTTCTGTGGTGAGCTCATTAATGTGGACCTCCACATCAGCATTGCCAACTTCCAAGCCCATGCTTTTGCCGAGAGACACAATATCATCGACAACAGCAACATACTCAGCCTCAAAATCTCCGTGTCTGCTACAGAGTCTGATAACAATTTCCTCCAGTCCAAGTTTATTGTCCTCTAAGTCACTTGCACCCAGACTTTGTCAAGAATATTAAGCAATGGAGGATATTGAAGTGATATTTCCAGAATTCTCTGAGTATTAATTCTGTGTCAGAGGTCACTTCAAAACACCTTTGAAACAGTGCTTTGGTGTAGAGTTTCTTAAAGTTCGAAATGACCTGCTGGTTCATGGGCTGGATTAGAGGAGTTGTGTTGAGGACAGGAACTTCACTGTGATAAAATCAAACTCCTCTACCAACTCATCCTCAATGCCTGGAGGATGAGCATGAGCATTGTCCATCACAAGAAGGCATTTTAATGGTAATTTTTTTTTCTTGAAGGTATTTTCTCACATTTGAGGCAAAGATTTCATAGATCCACTGAATAAAAAATTGCCTAGTTACCCAAGCCTTACTATTAGCATCACTTGTACCACGGTTTTTTAAACAGGTCATCATGTAATTGCCTTGATTTTTCACAAATTACAGCCTAAGAAACTATATCACCAGCTAACTGTTTCTTGTTTATCCAAATCAGCAACAATTTTTCCACTTCTTCAATTGTCTGAGATCTTTGTTTAGTAAGAACTTTCACTCCTTTTGCAACATCAGCTCCAATCTTATCCAAACATGAAAATGATGAACATCATTTTCATGTTTGGATAAGACTTCTTTTTCACCTCTATCGTGGTTCTAACAACTTTTCTTTTTGCTTTGCTGCTATTACTTTCCTTCTTCGGTCCCATGATGGCTTATTTAATAATAATTTATAAAAAATAAAAATAAATAAAAAAAAACAGCAAAACACAAAGAAAAATCAAGAAAAGGCACTGCAAATTCGAGCAGGTGTCTGGATTGAGAGGAGGATGCTGAGGCATAAGTGATGCTCACCAGCCTTACATCTCAGCCCGTGGATCATGTGGTTGCCTGTTTGGGAACAAAGATTCTGTTCAGAAACTGGTGCGCTTTTGGTTCGGAAAATATGTTCGAGATGAGAGCCGTTCGACAACTGAGGTTCCACTGTACCTGGATATATGCTTAGTGGAAAGAAAAATGTGCATATGAATTACCAATCAGTTCACTGAACTTGCAATAATTTTATGTACTGCTGCTGAATATTACTGTTTACATAAATATGGTTTCATTCTCATTTCCCTCCAGTAGTCATCAGAAATAAATCATACTGTATACAAAACCAGAGTTGTCATTCCTTTCAGAAAATAATCATATTTTTTTATATAATTTCAGAAAAAAAAAAAAATCTAATTCCATCAACAGAGAGAACTAGAAGGACACGGTGCTATGCTCACTCACTGAGGAAGCTACATGAAGAAGAAATCCTATAATATGACATTTCTCATATATTTCAGCATATGAATCTCTCATACTTCACCAGATTTAGAAAGACAAACTTTGCATAAAGCTTCATAATTCTTTATTTTACTTCAAGTGATTTTCAAAACAAAATTAAGCCTTGCTAATCCTTTAAGATTAGCCAGGCTTTTATTGGATTTGTTTGAAACAAACTCTAAACTAAAGTTCTTTCTTCAGATGTGAGAGCACTATAAATTATTAGAAAACATTACCATTATTTTGAATAGGTTTTTAGAGTATTTTACCAACAACTTTTACTTTGTTTTGCTTGCAACTTTACCATGGTGGTAGCAGGGTGTGTATGTGTGGAGATTTATTCATTACTCATGAGCATGAATAACTTGTTTAAATAATATTTACAATATGCTGGTGTTCTGTAAATAATTGTGAATATAAACGAAATTCACATATTGCAAATTTCTAGATTGTAAAATTAAAAATATATGAATAAAAAAAGAAAATTAAGTATGTGTTTGTTACTATGAAAGGTGTATGCTGATTATAATTATTTAATCCTTTCTCTGATGAAAATATGCTAGCTAACCAAACTCTCATTGCAGACAAACCTTCTTTAATTTAAATTTTTAAAAATAATCACATTTTTAGTTGTGTTTTCTTTTAAATTCAAGATTAACCAGAGCTGAGACAAATAAATTATGATTTAATTGAAAATCTTGCTCATTATTTTGAAACAATTCTGAACATTCTGTAACACCTGTATCATACTTTCAAAATTTAGAAATTATATGATAAGGGACATCCAACAGTGTCACACACACTAATTTATTTATTGATTATATCAACTCTCACACACAACAGGCCACAAAGCTTATAGCAAATAAATGGGGTGTGTAGATTGGGGATCAAGAGCAAAGTTATCTATTGATATTCTTCTCAAAGAGTTGGAGATAATAGTCCTTGGGAAATACTTTGTGAGAAAGACTATTCCAGAGAACTGAAATGTGGATAGAATAAAACCTGACTGGTTGAGGATAACAAGTGCAGTGAGTCTGCAGTTCAACTGTAAAAGGATGATGAGAAGCTGCTACTCATGTTCCAGTAAATGTAGCAGAAACGGGAGGTGGGATGGGGGGGGGGGTGCAATGAGTACTTGTTCGGCTGAGCAGTGACTATGGATATACCCGTAAAGAAACAATGCAGAAACTGATAATCCATGAGACAGCGACTAAAAATAGTCTGTGAAAGATGGGTCATTATTGATGACCCATCTTTCACACAGACTGTTTTCAATCACTGATAATGCCAAACCTTATCAGCTGAACCACTCTCTTCTGGACTGCATCAAGAATATTTATAGACAATGCTGGATTAAACCCTGTGAAGACTCCTAGGCAGGCAAAATCTCACTCCCCACCCCCCCTTGCAAATTATCTCCTAATATGTTTTTAATTTTATCAAGCAACAATTTTAATAAACTAATTTTATTACACAAAACAAACATTAACAATTATTAATGTTATTAAACACTATTATTAAACAAAAAGTAAGGAATTTTTAATTTTAATAAACAAACAAAACGTCATTTCTGGAGGTTTCTTGTGCATGAGCTCTAGTGGGAAACATTAATGTAAAGTTTTCGTTTCTTTGAGTTGATTCATTTTTTTTCTATCTTTTGGAAACAATTTAAGAAAACTTGATTGTAATTTTCTTTCAAGATCAAATCAATATTATTTTGATCCGTTGTCGCAGAGCCCACAGGCCAGTGCCCACCCTGTCTATTTGATAATCTGGCACTGTTTATAGATGTCTTAGTGCACAACCTCAAATATGAGAGCAGTATTCCAGGGTTATGTAGATGATATTTGTACAGAGGCACTTAGGCAGGAGTAGATGCCTTGAGTGTAAAAGTGTGTCAAGTGTTCTGGAAGCTGACTATGCTATAAAAGTGATGTGATTAGGCCAGGAAAGACTAATAAGTAAGAGTCAGTCCAAGAAGAGATCTAGCCTTGAATGTTAAGTTGAGCATTATCAAATGTAAGTGGAGAATATCTACAAGTAACCAGTCATATGGTACTGTAAAAACTCAGTTGTAGCTTAAATATCCCAATGCACATTACATTCGATTGTTTACTTAGGTTAAGTCTTATGAGATTAAGGTTATGAGAATAGGTTGAGGATTTGTGGGTTGCAGAAATTGGACGATAGGCAAAGGAGGGGTGATATGATTGAGACATTCAAATTACTGAAGGGTTTTTATAAGACTGATCCAGAAGATATTTTTGAAAATATGACTGGTGGTGGGAGGACTAGGGGCCATGCATAGAAGCTGGGCAAGAGCGTGGTTGACAAGGGTGTTAGAGCTAGGTTTTTTACTTGGAGAGTGGTGAATGAGTGGAATAAGCTTCCAGAGTCTGTTGTGGGTGCTACGACCGTGAATGAGTTCAAGGCAAGATATGATAGATACTGTGTGAATGCTGAATAGTTGTTCCAGACATGATGTTAGGGCCTCCCTCAATGAGTCTGTTGACTCCTTGGAGTTTCCCGGAACAATAATAATAATAATAAAAGTCCCATGTGAATATTGTAAAAATAAACTTTGTTTGTCTCTGTATAGTTTGTTTTAGATGTTATTGTAAATAATACTCTGGAAGTTAACTGTATATACTGCTTTAATAAGAATATGTTAGAGTGTTAAAAACAAAGGCAATGTTTATATCGCCGAAGCTGCATGTAATAGATCTACATGGCGGCATTAGAAAGATTGTTATTAAAATTTGTTTGTATGAGAAAGGCTTGCAGGCTCTAAGTGCAAACATCTGCTAAGTCAGTCAGAAAGGCTCAAACAACTTTCTGATGGCTGGCAACTTACAATTAAAAGAAAGCAGAGGAGAACAAAAGGCGTGCCAAACTTGAAACTTAAGATGAAAGAATCATACTGATTCTTTGGGGGTTGCCAAACTTCATGCAAGGTCTCAGAGGAGGTATAATAAAAAGGGACTGAAGCAAACAGAAGGGGCTGCACGGATCCAGAGATTGCTGCAGAAGTAGAGAGGGCCCGGTTCCAGACGCTGTCAAAGAGGAGGCAACTTGGTTCCAGACATTGCTAAAGCTGCCCGGTCCCAGACGTTGCCGAAGAGAGACAGAGCTGCTCGGTTCCAGACATCGTCAGAGAGCATCCCAGATCCAGACATTGGTTGAGAGAGAAGTTTTCCTCTTCCAGAAAGGAGCTTCTTGGTTCGAGACGTCGCTAGAGAGAAACGACTTCTAGGCCACAGACAAGGCTTTCAAATTGTCAAAAGGAAAGTCCCAAACGCTTAGAAGAGAAAAGTTTCCAGTCCAGTGGGATCCTGATTGACAGTTGACAACAGTTTCATTTTTCTTGGAGGCGGCAATTCAAGCTACTTGAGACGGCAGTCGTCCAGGCATTTTCGGCGAGCCGAAGTAGAGGAGAAAAGGCAAGGCAAATTTCCCGAAGTACCTTCGCTCGTAAGTTTTTCTTTTCGCCATTGGAGAATAACATTTTTCTGGATCTGTACAAGTCCCACTATGCTCCCGATGAGACATAGCCGAAGCCAAAATTCAAGATGAAGATCTGAGATGAAAGAATTGCCATAGAACTTTTAGTGAAAGACTTAACTAATTGTGAGATACAGAGCCTTTGTAAGTTCAAAACTTTTATATAATTCCTCTTATAGTTGTATTAGAAAGACTTTTAAGATATATGTTTAATATTTAATAAAGTTAAGAGAATCAATTGGCATGTTAGAAGTTGATATCAAATTTGTAAGGATAACTTAACAGAGAGATTTAGGTAACCACTTTGCAAGTAAGCTTGGAGTTTAAGTAAAATTTGTAAACTGAGAGTAGATAACGTTTTGTGTTAAAGAAAGTATTTTAAAGTTGAAGAAAAAGGTTCTAAATTTTGCTAAAGAGTTTTTATAGAAGGATAGAGAAAGCAATCTCCCTAATGTTTAAATTCGTGTACATTCCATAGTAATGTAAATAAATGTTATTTGACTTTCTTGTAAACATAGCACGTAATAATATAAACAAGAGAGATTCTGAGAGAGAGAAAGCGTGCACAGCTACATTAGAATAACAGAGAATAAAGTATAAAGTAAAGAAAAAAGACATCACAAGTAATTAATAGAAATTACAATTATACAAAGTTAAAATAATAAAATTTTACAATGTTGCAGTAATGACAGGATAGCAACAGCAGATTTATAACAGTACGCATCTCAATAGGCTACCGACAGTAGCGCAGCGTGGACTATTGTTTCGTCTCTGTGTCGTGTTGTGTAATAATTTCTTGTGGGTATAAAACAGAAATGGAATCAAAAATTTTAAAAAAAAGTTATCTGGTGCACAAAATCATAAGCGTCATACTGCAAAAGAAGCAGATATTAAGAAACAAACTGGTGCTCTTAATAAATTTGTTAAAATATTAAAATATTCTGATGCAGATTGTAACCAACTCGATACATCAGAAATCAGAGTTGACGAACTGTGCACATCATCCAGTTTGAATGAAAGTACTATTACAACTGTTGAACAAGATAACAAGACGCAGGATTTAAGTGAAAAACAGGAGAAGATTTAGTTGTAGTTGACCACGAAACTAACACATTGTTAGTCTCTGTAAATTTAGAAGATCTAGGTGAATGGGGAAATATTGATGAAAAATTACAAGTTGTTTTAATTGAAATGGGGCCTGTTCAAAAGAAAAATATAATATATCCCAGAGATATATATGGTCATAAATTTGGCGACATGTATTATAATAGAAAAATGGAAAACAGGGAGCTCGTGCCAAGAACATGGCTCATTTATTCTGAAACTTTAAATTCCGTTTTTTGCTTTTGTTGCAAACTTTTCGCATCTACTGAATCAAGTAGTCTTGTAGAAGATTATAACGATTGGAGAAATGTAAGTACAACTTTGCATAGACATGAGACTAGTTTAGCTCACATGAAAAATTTCTTAAACTGGAAGGAACGTGATAAAAATTTAAAAAACAAAACTACTATTGATTACCAGACTCAAAGCATGTATGAAATGGAAAAGAAACATTGGACGAGTGTTTTAGAACGCTTGATTGAAATTATAAATTCCTTGGTAGCTAAAATTTAGCTTTTCGCGGATCGTCTGATAAATTATATGAAAGGAATAATGGCAATTTTTTAAAATTAGTTGAAATGTTTGTGAAGTTTGATCCCATTATGGAAAATCATGTTCAAAGGGCCCAGCAAGGAAACAATAGAGTACACTATTTGAGTAAAGACAGTCAAAATGAAATATTGAAAACTTTAAGTAATGCAATCAGGGATACAATTTTATTTGAAAATCAAAATATTATTCCATAATTTTATACTGCACACCTGATGCAAGTACAACAGAACAAATGACCATTATTATTCGCTTTGTTTCCTGTGACAATGGAATTGTCAAGATCAGGGAAAACCTTTTAGGTTTTGCAGATATATCAGATTCCACAGGACATGGTTTATGTGCAACAATAGTTGAACAACTGGAAAAATGGAATATTCCCATTGAAGACATGCGAGGTCAAAGGTATGACAATGGGGCAAATATAAAAGGGAAAAAATATGGGCTCCAAAATTTGCTTTTGAACAAAAATCCTCAAGCTTTTTACATGCCATGTGCTGCTCATATTCTAAATTTAATCATTAACAACGCAGCCAAAGTGAATGCAGATACAATTAGTTTCTTTGCAATTATTCAAGAAATATATAATTTCTTTTCATTCTCTTACAGACGTTGGGCAATCCTTTTAAAGTTCTTAAAAAATTTAACATCGAAAGCCATCAGAAATGCGATGGGAAAGTAAAATTAATACAATCCGCCTGCTACGATATCATTTAGGAGAAATTTACGATGCACTTTTTGAAATTTTAAATAATGAAAATTTTAATAAGGAAACTCAGCATGAAGCACAAACATTATGTGCTAAAATGAAGGACTACAAATTTATTTCTTCTCTTATAATTTTGCATGATTTACTTAACAGAATAAAGCCTGTGAGTAAAATGCTTCAAGACAAAAATATGAACATTACACTTGCTTTAGAATCTATCGAAAACTTAAAAATATTCTTACAAGAGTATCGATCAGATACAAATTTTAAAGAAGTTCTAAAAACGGCAAAAGAACTGAGTGAAGAGGTGGGTGAAGAACAAGAATTTAAAACCGGTACAGGTCGACGATGAAAGAAGACACGACAATTTGACTACAAGCATCATGACGAAACGCCACAATCGCCAGAAGATAAATTTAGAGTGAATGTGTTTTATACACTTCTAGACGTTGCAATGTGTTCGTTAATAGAACGTTTTGAACAACTAAAAACATATTATGATAATTTCAATTTATTGTATAGATTACTACAAATTAATAATGAAGATTTACGAAAAATTTGTGACGATTTAGAGATTCTCTTGATGGACGGCGACAATAAAGACGTAAATGCAATAGAACTATATGACGAGTTGTGCTTTCCGGGATATTTTTCGAAAGGATAATTTAAATATTCAAAACCCTTTCGATATTCTTAATTTTGTTGTGTCCAATAATTGATCTTTCCCTAACTTTTCAATTGCTTTAAGAATACTATTAACCTTACCTGTTAGTGTAGCGAGCGGTGAACGTTCCTTTTCCAAGTTGAAATTGATTAAAACCTACTTAAGAACAAGTATGTCACAAAAAAGGCTTGTTAGTTTGGCATGAATAGCTATTGAAAATGATGTATGTGCGGAATTAGACAAGACCATTATTTCTAATTTGGTGAATATGAAATCAAGAACCCTTAAATTTTAATAAAACAATTTCAAGTATTTCATGTATTTCAAAAATTTCATATAATTTAATTTATTTTCTGTTATTCTGTAAAGATTTTATTTTTTGAATACTTATATTAATATTAATAAAATGTTCTAATTATTATTTCTGAATTCTTTTCTTATTTTCTCCTCTATCTTGCATTTCTTTTATTTTCCTAAAAGATAGTTCCACTTATAAAAAATTTTTTACAACTTACTAAGAATTTAGTAAAATGCAAGAATTTTTTAAACTTTAGTTCAAATAAATTTTAACTTTAATTAAAATTCATTTTAATTTTGTTAGCAATTCGGGTCGGTGAGAAGGCTATAATCCCCTGTATCATTATATTCAACGATTAAAGTGAAGCGGCTTTATCAAAATTTGCTTTAACTTTTGAGAATTTTTTGAATATTTGGGTTTTTAATGATTATCCTGCCTAGTCAACACCCCCAGTTCGTTACATTTAGCAAACCAATGTGTCGCTGTTCTGTCAAAATCTGTTTAAGAAATTTCAAATAATTACAATTTTTATTATCGTAAAAGAACCACACACACACCTGGACCGTTACAGGGGCGCTTAGATAGACATTGCATGCGGGCAGCAAAGACCCTAGCACCGGCTCTGCTCTCAGTCTCCAGAAATTCTATGAAAACTGGCATCCATGTTAATCTGGCAATTACACCTTACCAACTTATGTCTCAATCATGTCTCCCCCTCTTCCTTCTATCTACTAGGCTTCATAATTTGCATTCCCACATTCCAGAGACCAGAAACCAACTAAGTCGATCATCTCTGGACCTTCCCCACCATCAGCCTTTTGAAAACCTGGCAACCAAATCTATGCGCAGTAATTCATATGCAGCATGATCAGTCTTGTACGGAATCAAAACATCCTTACTTCTAGATGTCAGTGTTCTCTGCATCATTCCCATAATCTGCTGTGTTGTTCTCACAGTTTTAGCAAAATGTTGACAAAATTTCAAGTCCCTATCCACCATAACCCTCAAGTCTTTAATCTCCTCCACCTCCTCTAAAATATCCACACCAATCCTATACTCTGCATCCCAAATTTTGAAACTTTACGCTTTGCAACATTAAACTGACATTCCCACACTTGCCCATTCAGACAGTCTATTTAAGTCCTCTGGCAAAACTACAACATCTGCTTGACTTCTCCTAACTGTTCTCAACTTTGCATCGTCTGCAAACAACTGTATATCATCATTTAAACCATTTCCAATGTCATTTACATACAAATTAAACAACAATGGTCCCAAAACAGACCATGGAGCATGCTGCTAGTGACTTTCCTCTTCTGGGATATCACTTCCCTAATAAACAACCTGCTGATACCTATCATACAGCCACTCTCCAACCTAACGAACTAATCTACTATCCAGCCCCATCTGTTCCAATTTAACTACTAGTTTATTATGTAGCAATCTATCAAAAGCCTTTGTAAAGTCTAAATATACTACTGTATATACATCCCCTTGTCCAATGTATTTTTATCCAGCTCTATCTACTCTTCAAATTCATCCCACACGTTCAAAATGAACTCCTTTCTCCACACACAACTCTCTAGCATACCATTCATAATCTTTGCTTGCCTTCTTAACTCATCATTATAACACTAGGTACCTTACTTACCATGTTGTTATCTTTCACTCTCCTTAACAGCCTCATGACATCGCTCCATACATTCTTCTTGTTACCAGTCAAATCATTCATGCCAACTACCACTACCCCCACTATTTTGCTCACGTACTACTCCTCTTAGCCAATGCTTCAACCACCCTGATCATTCTACCTCCCAGAAAATAGACCTAGTGCACCTTTTCACTCACCACTCTCAAATCATTTGTCCCATTCTTCCTCACATTCCCATGTAAATCCGTAATTCTCCTAAGTTCATTCTTCATACATTTAATCCATACACACACACACACAATATATATAATTATATATTATACATAATATATATTTGCATATATATGCAACATATTTCCTTATATAAGGTAGCGTATTGGTGAAATAACAGAGTCCTGAGGAACACCTGTTAACAGGAAAATCTGAAGAGAGTGCACCTTCCACCATTACACACAGTAAATGATCAGAGAGAGAAAACTGGCAATCCCAATTACAAAGGAAGGAAGGAAGGCAGGCAGGCAGACTATTAGATGGCAATCTACTGAGATGCCCTCAATCCCAAACCTTATCAAATGCCTTGGAAATATAAAATAAAACAGTACAGGTTACTCCAATCTTTCTATGGCACCAGAGGTGGGTGACATAGGCCAGGAGATCTGCTGTTGATCTTATTAACAAAATCTATGTTGGTGGTCACTGATTAGATGATGGTTTTCCAGATACTATAGTTCCCCCCCCCCTCCCTTATCCACAGGTTTGCTATCCATGGTTACAGTTATCCATGGTCAACCCCAGCACAAAAATATTAAATGGAAAATTCCAGAAATAAACAATTTATAATTACATCAGCAAAGTGGATATTAGTTCCAACATTATTTCAAAGCCGAATGTTTGTAGAAACTAAGAAAATTTTGTAAGTTGACCTGAAAGCTTACGAGAATACACTAATCAGGCATGCGGAAGACATTCTTTTAGCTTGCACTACTTGAATTAAGTAGCTAATGCAACTCGGGGATGCTGAGGCTTGTATTCTCGTAAGCTCTCAGGTCAAATTACGAAACTTTTTCACAGTTTCTATAAACATTCGGCTTTGAAATAATGTTGGATCTAATATCCACTTTGCCTACATAATTTTACATCACAGAAATGAAGCTGTATGGCTTTTTCTTTTAGTAATAGATAATTCATAAGTTTTAAATTGTTCTGATGACTGAGCAGCTCTCAGTTATCAGATCGACTGTCGTGATATCGCAGTACTTGTATTCAAGTAATCCTTATTTTATTTAATAATGGCTCCAAAGCACAAGAGTAGTGACGATGGCAATTTGGACATGCCAAAGAAGCCGTAAAGTACTTCCTTTTAAGTGACTGTTATTAGATGTGAAAAAGGTGAAAGTTCTTGATGTCATAAAATAATAAATAAATAATAATATTAATAATAATAAACATATGCTGAGGTTGCTAGATTCCATTCACATTCAGATAACTTCTATTAGAACATGTTGTTATAATTGTCCTATTTTATTATTATTGCTGTTAATCTCTTACTGTGCCTAATTTATAAATTAAACTTCATTAGGTATGTATGTATAGGAAAAAAAATAGTATATTAATATTTCTATTAATAATAATAAATGTATGCTGAGGTGCTAAGATTCCGTTCACATTCAGATAACTTCTATTACAGTATGTTGTTATAATTGTCCTATAATTGTATATATAGGAAAAAACATAGTAAATTAATATTTCTATTAATTAAATGTATATTATTAGTAGTAAACATTTTTATTATTATTATTACGTGACGCCTCCAGGGAGTCCAAAGACTCATCGAGGGAGGGCATCTACTCTACATCTGTTTCCACCACTCAATCCACCAACTACAACTCACCGCAACTACATCAGCACCATCTACCGCCCGTTCCCAACCACTAGTACTTCCACAGAAATCACAGGCGTCCATGCCCACGGAGGGATTCGAATCTGCAGCCGAACATTCGAACATAGTATATTAGTACATTATAGTTCGGTACTATCCACAGTTTCAGGTATCTGTAGAGTGTCTTGGAGTGTATCCCCCGTGGATGGGGGAACTACTGTATGTTGTCTTTAGAGCAGTGTTTCTTAAACTTTAGATACTGCATACCCTTTTTTAAATTTTCATTACTACCAAGTATCCCATTATCAAAATAATAAATAAAGTACATTTCATTGTAAATGTCTATTTTATTTGAATTTATATGTTCATCGAAACAAAAAATACGATTTATTTTTAATAGAACAAAATTTGAAATCAGTTCCTCTTCATTTCTCGTTCATGAAAATCCACGTTTCAAGTAATTAATTCATATCATACTTGCGAAGATTTTTCATCTTCCTATTTGGTTGTCTAGAGATGTCAGATAACACATCCTTATCAATTTCATTTGATCCAGATGCAATATCAACGTTTTCTTGTTGCTTACAGCTACTTGTATTTGCTATATTGCTCTCTTTTGTGGGTTTTATAAATCCAATCTTTAACCAATGATCCCTTAATTTGAAAGCTAAAAAAATTACCTTATTTACTCAAATATAACTTGCACCTTTTTTCCACAAAATTAAAGCTAAAAAATCGGCAGGGATTTTCGGAAACTAGTTTTCAGAAAAAAACTGAAAATGGTGAGATTTACCAAGAAGCTCCTACTCGCTATTGCTACTTTTGGCATCGAGAACAGTTTCCTTGTGTGCATCGTGAAAATCATCTACCCAAATAGTTTCATCTTCTTTTCCATTATTCACCAGTAATTTACAAGACTTGAGATACGTAGAGTAGTTATGAAGAAGTGCATATGATTGGTGCGGCATTAACAAAAGATCGTGCGAACCAAAGACAAATTAGCATTCCAACAGTTTAGTTGAAATGTTAATTCCCTTCGACCGAATTCCATAATATCATAAACATATTCACTATATATTTCTTAGTTTTAACACATTCATGACGGGGTGGTGTCAAGCAAAACCATATGTTGCACCGGCAACGTATGGTTTTGCTTGAGTCTATATAGCAGTTTCTGTTGGAGAGGAAGATGTGATTCATTAGTTAGTGCCGTTTTTATCTCAGTTGTCTCTAATTGCACTGTTTGTTGAGAAATATAATGATTCCTTTAATTATGCATAGCCGAAAATTGCCACATACCCCCTGAAGACCTTTCGCATACCACAATTTGAGAAACACTGCTTTAGAGGAACATAAAGACAATGTTCCCTTCTACAAACAACCTAGAGTATACAAAATTCCTTGTTCTTGCAGAAAGATGTACGTAGTTTGAAATCTATAAAAAAGTAACATGTAGGCCACGTTGAAAACAAGAGGGAAGAAAGAAGTGGACTTGGAGCACACCCTCACAGAACATTACGTGGTAGATGGGCAAGCTTCCTCTCTTAGAAGAAAATACTTTCATCATATCGTTCACTTACATGGCACACTAAATGGAAACGAAGGACTTAAAAATACTTCATGATACACATGTCATTAATTTGTATGCAACAGGTATGACCTTTCTTATGCCAGCAATCACATAGAGTTTACATAACTATGTATAGACTGTGCATGACATGCATAATGATACATGTGATTAAACTATCAGTCCAGCACCCCCCCCCCCCTTCAATTTGAAGAATATCAGCTGTTGGAAATGTTTCAGCAATTTTGTGTGTGTCTGTGTTAAATATCTTCCTATGAACATAATTAACACTTAAGATATTTATTCCTGGACTGGGGTTATTAGCGACATAAAATAAAGGAATTAGAGGATTTAACAATATTTCCTTGGCCTATAGCAGTGTTAATTTTTAGTAAGCTGCTAAGCAAAAACAGACCGTTACTCCAACATGTTTTGCTGTCTTCACACATAAAGACAGCAAAACATGTTGGAGTAACAGTCAGTTTTAATGAATGAAAAGTCCATGAATCAAACCTGGTTAATCGTTAAAGTTTAAAATAATATAGATGTTAGGATTCAGAACCATGGGATGCCAGCAGTTGCCTGCTTTTCTCCCAATCCTCAATGTCTGTGAAAGCACTGATATCCTTGGACTAAGTTATTAGCAGTGGATAAAATAAAAGGGATAAAAAAGATAAGAGGATTTACTTTTTTTTTTCTTCAGCCTCCAGCAGTGTTAAGTTTTAGTAAGCTGATAAGATTTCACATTAATTAAATCATACTTTCTTTCCCCATTAATTTTAAGTGATATGCTACTTTTGTCACCTAAAGTTAGCTGATTCTTTATACATATTTGTGTAACGAAGAGTGAAACACATGCATATATGTTCAGAGTTAAATTATTTTATTCTCATTATTTTGTTATAGTGATGCCAAACACAAGAGATTATTCAACTTGCAGTACAATAGTTTTGTGAATGAATGGAAAGTTGAGAAAGAAGAATGCATATATCTAGGTGTGAAATCCTACAGACTGTACAATTTTTAGGAAACATGTCTGATGGCAGGTTGTTTCAAAAGAGAGCAGCAGTAAAGGAAATGAAAGTGGAAGAAAAACAATTAGTTCTGTGAGTATGGAGCAAAACTATTAAAGTGTAATAAGTAGCTACTTAACTGATTTAGTGGAAAATGAATTTACAGATTTTCCAGTTGCCATTCATGAACATATCTCTGTACCTGTAGAAAATGCAAGCAGCAGAAACTGGGTGTCTCTGTGAAAGAGAATGGAGGGAATCAGTGAAAGACAGATTACTGATCAATCAAGGACTGAAACTCCAGAGCGCCCTCTGGAGTTTCTATAAAAAAAGGAACATGTAGGCCATGTTGAGAAAAGTCCCAAAAAAACGGATAAATATTCTTATTCAATTCTTCATCTCCCATATGCAAGAACAATTCAAGTTGCACAGGTTTGTGTAGAGATAATACTGGTCAAAAATAAAGTAACATAAAGTAGGTTTTCTTGTTCACCCTAGGTGAACAAGAAAACCTATATCTCTTGGATGCCATACTTGTGAAGTGTTTGAGACATGAAGACCAGAAGCTTTATAAGGATCTCAAGAGAAACAATATCTTGTGCAGAGACTTGGGTATTACTAAAATTAATAGTGTGGGAGAAGAAAGGGTCATATTTTTGAAAAATGAGACAAAACTGAGTATCACCAGCAATGAAGTTAACAAGATTATTGGAATCATAGCACAGGTTAGTCTGGAGATCAATATTTAATGCTGTAGGAAGTTTTTTCACTTGGTTATACTATAAATTAAAGATAACAAGAAATTATATACTTGGCTTAATCCTTAATCCAAGTGTAAGCGAACAAGGTTTGCACCTGAAGTATTTTCAGGACTGGGGTAACTCGTATATAGAAACTAATGACTTCACATCACTTGCCTTAGTATCCCATAATGCAAAGCACACATCCTTATGGGTATGTATATGGCTATGCATTAGCTTCTATATACGAGTTGCCCCAGTCCTGGAAAATACTTCAAGCACAATCCAAACACAATACACTTTATCCAAGTACCGGGTAATTATAAAATAACGTCAAGTGTTCAGAGCCCTCTAGCAAGTAATGTACTGGACGAAACACACCAATATTCGGTAGACGTACACAATGGAACATGGGAATTCAATTTAACGGGAAAAAAAAGTACCAAAAGTCACCAACAGGGGAAATTTTGGCACTGCCAAATTAATTTTAGTAGGTGTGGCTAATGAATGACTAAATGGCAAATGAGAGACAGCACACATCATTTCATGATGTTTATTGTTAATTACAAATGAGGTTCAATATGACCACCATTCTGATGTTCCAGGAACTGCATACAGTGCACAACATTTCCCACAGTGGCTCGCAACATGTTGGAATTGATTTGTCTCACGTGTAAGATCATTCAAAGTTGGAATATCGAGTACATGTCCTTGATACACAATGCTTTTAAGAAATCCCCACAGCCAAAAGTCACAAGGATTGAGATCAGGTGATCTCAGTGGCCATGGCGTGGGAAATGCACGACTAATGATTCTTCTGTCACAGAAATGTTGTCGCAAAACATGCTGTACCCGAAGTCCGATGTGGGGTGGTGCACCATCCTGCATGAAGATGGTCAAATCGAAACATCCGCTTTGCTGCAGTTGTGGAACCACAAAGTTCTGTAGCATATTGGCATACCTGTTAGCATTGACGGAACAGGTCACTGGTCCATTTTGGCGATTTTCCTCGTAAAAGCATGGACCGATGATAAAAGATGCCATAAATCCGCACCACACTGTGACTTTGGGCAAGTGGATAGACATATGCAGACATAGGTGCGGATTAGTTGCAGCCCAAATGCGACAGTTCCTGTGTTAATATCGCTGTTCAAATAAAAGTGTGCTTCGTCACTCAACAAAATCTGCCACGGCCATGCATCATCCACTTCCATGTGCGCTAAGAATCTCAAAGATAAGCCGATTCGTGTGGTCATCACCAGGGTGAAATTCTTGAACATGACTGATTTTATAGGGGTAAAACTTCAACATCTGATGTAGGATTTTCCACACCATTGTGTATGCGATATCCGTTTGCTGGGATATTGCTCGTGCACTGCTGGTACCCTGCACATTCGTCATCTCCTGTTCCACAATAGCAGTTGCAACTTGTTGGTGATTGATTGGTTTGCATCCCCTGCCTACCTGCACTGCTAGAGTTCCAGTAGTTTCAAATCGCCGAATCAGTTTTCTTAAGTTTGTTATGCTAATTAGTCCTTTTCGTAAATTTTTCATACGCCGAAAATCCCGAAGACAAGCATTGGCATTATTGTTCTGCTGATAATAGAGTTTACTAACAAAGCTTGCTCACGTAAGGTAAGAGGCATCGAAAAGCAGTCCATCTACGAATGATAAGAAATCACACAGGCCTTTTATTGCATGATCGCTCACAAGAAACGCGATAATGCAAATTAATGCATTTTACTCAGTAAACAGCACCAAAATTTCCCCTGTTGGCGACTTTTGGTACTTTTTTTCCGTTAAATTGAGTCCCATGTTTCACTGTGTACGTCTACCGAATATTGGTGTGTTTTGTCCAATACATTACTTGCTAGAGGGCTCTGAACACTTCACGTTATTTTATAATCACCCGTTATATAATTTCTTGGCATCTTTAATTTATAGTATAAACAAGTGAAAAAACTTCCAACAACTTTCTCTAATCCAGAGTAATTTAATAATAAGGTGTGACACCTTTTGGTGATTCATATAGAAAAATATGATTTCTGCATTACTTCAACCTTAGTATCACCTCTGGGTCTGGTCTGGCTCCCACTGATGAGATCTCGGCTTTTGGCAAGATAAGTACTTTGGTTTTCTTTTGTTTGTTTTTGTTTTACTGGTGCTAGTAGTGATTTTGTCCCCACTAACACTAGCTTTTTTTAAATAAATTTTTTAAAATAAATATAAATGTTAGCTGGGAGTGCAGCTAATATGTGCAGTACGGGATTACTTTTAGCGGTATCATGGCCACCATTTTTTATAATAGCTCAAATAGCTGATGGTATAGAATTCTCTATCACAGGAATTCCCAGTCTTACGACTGATTTTTTTTTTCTTTTCTTACAATCAAACGAAGAAGTTAGTCTTTTTCCCAATTGAGATAATGCTATCAATTCCTCCAACAGTGCGAACTTTGGGAATTGAAATTCCTAGGTGTGAAGAAGCAAGATGCGTAACTAAGGTTTAAAAAAAGATAGTCGGTGCAAACAAGATTTATTCTTTTACCCCTTACAGCGGAGGGAAATAATTAGGTGCAGTTAAAGATGTGGAAACAAGGGACAAACTATTAGAGGGTTTTACTTTTGAAGGCAGCACAGTTATTCCTGTAATGGTCAGGAGCCAGGTAAGAACAGTTAAAATTGAAAGATTTCCATTGGAAAGAACATGTTGGAGATGTCAATCATAACAGGACATCACCTCCGGTTTAGCGCATCATTCTATAGACTGGAAAAATAGTTCTATGCCCTACATAGACGGTGATTTCAGACACCGATTATTCAAAGAAGAAACAGTAGTCCTACGAACAGGCAGCAACCTAAACAGAAATCAAGGTGCCATATTGAATGAGACTTGGAATAATTTAATCAATTCACTCAGTTTGACGGAACTACAGTACGGCAACAATCATATAATGCGTGCTCATGCAATGCATGTTCAGGACACGGACTAAAGATTCATAATACATGCTGACATTGTCACACGAACGTATCACCTCAGCTACCTTATAGTTATTAACAATTTTGTATTCTTTATACTTTGTGCATTTATCATTTTTATGTGTTTACCGTTCAAGCCTTGAGAAAGCTAGACAGTTGGTAGCGAAACTGGTAGGTGTTATTATATGAACATATATAGTAATTAAAAAAACCTGTAGTCACAAAAACAATAATAAGTCTTATATTTTAACACTTCATGACCAAATACGAATACTTTGAACTACACTTGGTAAAATCACAAAAAGTACACTACAAATCAGCTAGAAATTAGTCCCAAAATTCCAGATCTGCAGGAGCAACTTTCCAAGTCAGTTGAAATTATCAATAATGAACTTAATATAACAACTGAACAGGTACAAAATGAAATGCAAAAACATGCAACAGTTCTATAAGGAGAAACTGGAGAAGAAACAGAAAAGCAAGTAAGACAACTGAAAGAACTTAACATGTTCAACATGATCATCAAAAAGATTAATAAAAAAAAATTGAAGATAAACAAAAAAAAATTTAAAAATGGACTACATCTAAAAGAAAAAGTAATAAAAAGTGTAAAGATGGAGAAGGCTGTGGATCATTAAATGAAAACTCTTCAGGCTCAGAAGAGTTTATGGATTATGAAGAACCAACTCATGCTGATAAAAGTCTAGTTCAATGGTAACATTGTTATAGAATGTGAGCAAGTTGCTAAAACATGACCTTCCCTTAGTAAGCCCATGTTGTTCATTGCAAAGTAGAGATTCACTGTCAATGCATTTCTGAATGCGGGCCCTAACCAATTTTTCCAAAATCTTCACCACCACTCCTGAGACACTAATTGGTCGATAGTTGGATACATCAGTCTTTGCACCACCCTTGTGCAATGGAATTACCATATATTCCTTCCATTCCTGCGAAATCTTCCCTGTTCTGAGACTCGTATTAAATATCCTGGTCAAAGGAATGGCCAGTTCAGCTGAACACTCTTTTGCCAATGGTTAGCATGTCCACTCTCCAGTCAAGAGGCTGCAGGTTTGAATCACACCATGGGCATGGATGTTTCTGATCGTGTGTGGAAATACTAGTGGTGGTGGTCAGCAGTAGATGCCGTTGGTGTAGTTGCGGTCAGTTGGTGGATTGTGAGTGGTGGAAGCAGACTTGTAGAGTAGATGCCCTCTCTCGATGAGTCTTTAGACTCCCTGGAGGTGACAAATAACAATAATAATAAAGAGAAAGCAAGAGATACAATTAAAGAAAATATAATAAAGTTTACTGATTCAAAGTTTTCTCAGTACAGTTATCACGTATATGAAAAAAATGACTAGCTTTCAAATCAACAATGATAGGCATGAAATTGAAATAATGGAAAGCAAGTGTAAAAAAACTAGAAAACAGGAAAAAAAAAGAAAAAGCAGATTACACAATTGCTCCTTCACAGATTGAAGACCTCATCGGGTCCATCGAAAATTTAGAAGTTAAAGACTTACCAGTGACATTTCAATAATCATAGCATCTCCTTTCTGATTGCCTCATTAAATTTAAGAGGATTCCACAGGCAAATTAAACAAGAAACTGTATGAAAACTTATGCTATGCCATAATATCAGGATTTGTTTCTCCAAGAAACATGCTTCTGCAGACATAAAGATATAAAAAGTTTAACAGATAGATATCCACTTCTTTCTTATTGGAGCTTTGGACGATTTAACAGGGCTGGAATAGGAGTTCTTATCCCCCCCCCCCCAATCATTCTGTAATATCCAAAGGGAGGCAAAAGGGAGAATCTTGACAACTGACTGGAAATACTGTGGATGTGTAATAAGGTTTATAAATGTTTATGCTCCATCCAATGGAAGAGCTTGATGAAAATTCTTCCAGGAATTGGAGTCATATTTATATGATGCCCACTACATCATAGCAGCCAGTGACTGAAATTGTATTGAAAACCCCACATTAGACAAAATAGGAGGACACCCCAGGAGTGGAAAAGTGGGATACGCACAGTTAAAAACATGTTTCGACAATGCTCAACTAGTAGACATATAGAGGATTCGCAATCTTAATCTCCAGTCATACACATGGTATTGGTACTCGTATTGATCAAATTTATATCTCTTCATCATCATCACCATCAAATTCCTGCCATGTACCCTCAAGGGGTGTACAGGATATGACAGTACTACATGAAAAAATTACATCATTACTAACTTCCTATCTACAATTTTCCTCCAAATCAGTCTGTTACTTGTCAAGACTCCAACATTATCAGATCTAATATTTCTATCGTCTAAGGCACTTTGTACCGTATCAATCCACCTATATCTTGGTCTTCCTCTGGGTCGTTTTCCTGCCAACCTGGCAGAGAACACTTGTTTTGCTAATCTTTCCTCTCCCATTCTATTTAAGTGACCATACCATCTGAGATTAGCTCTGCTAACGGATTCCTGGATGCTGACAATGTCAAGTTCTTTCCTAATATCCTCATTTTTAATATGATATTGCCATTGATGCCATCTGTTCACGCCTCTAATCTTTCTCAGGACTCTCATATCTGCGGTCTCTAGTCTTTGGTCAAGTGTTTTACTTCTGAACCAGCTCTCAGATCCATAAGTTAAAATTGGTTTGAACACAGTCTTGTATACAGCTAATTTAGTGTTCCGACTAATTTCTTTCTTATTCCATATGAATTTATTCAATTGACTTCCCACGATACCAGCTTTGCTGATTCTGTTGTCTATTTCTATATTTAGTTTACCATCTTCAGTAAAAATTGTGCCTAAGTAGCTGAAATGTTTTACTTGTTCCACAGGTTCTCCATTCACAACACAGTTGACATTTTCAATGATTCTGCCTATTTTCATTGTCTTTGTCTTTTTATTGCTGACCTTCATACCATATCTATTACAACAGCTATTCAATTTAGTCAGAGAATCTTGCAGACTTGTAGCGGATTTATTTAGAAGTATAACATCATCCGCATAAAGCAAAGAGCTGACATTAACATCTCCAATTTTGATATCAGGTTTAATACCACATTCTTTCATAATGTGATCCATATAGATAATGAATAACAGAGGGGATAATGTACATCCTTGTCTCACACCAGATTTAACATTAAACCATCTTCCTGTACTTCCTTCAATTCTAACTGCTGACTCACAACTCAAATAAAGACTAATTATTGCTTGATATAATGCCAAATTGACACCATATAACTGCAGCGTATTGAATAGCTTCTCTCTTGGCACCTTGTCATATGCCTTTTCCAAATCGACAAAACTTAAATACAGATCTTTGTTATATTCCCATGCTTTCTCGACTATTTGTCGTAAAGTGAAGATCTGATCCTGACAGCCTCTATTTGGCCTGAATCCAGCTTGTTCTTCACCAAGCTTTTCTTCCACAATTCTTCTCAACCGTTTCTCAAGTATACTTGCATAGATCTTGCCAGGAACACTCAGTAGGGAAATACCTCTGTAATTCTCACATTCAGTTTTATTTCCCTTTTTATATATGGGTACTATGAGAGCTCTACTCCAATCATCGGGAATTCGTCCCTCTGTCCAGGCTTTCTGAACTATGCAGTGCAGCCACTGTAAGACTCTTATACCACCACACTTCAGCATTTCTGGGTCGAATATCATCTACTCCTGCTGCCTTTCCACATTTCAAGCCTTTGATGGCTTTTTCTACTTCAAGTATGGATATGTATTCCTGACTGCATGCCTGGTCAGTGTTTTTTTATCACTGTGCTGTCATCACTGCTTGTTTCATTTAGCAGTTTTTCAAAGTAATTACTCCATACTTCAAGGATATCTTTTTCTCCTGTTTTCATTTCACCTTTATCATCTCTAATTCCTTTTACAGCACTCTTTCCTCCATTCCTAAGCTTCTTCAACAACCTCCAGAATATTTTGCCACCTTCTTGATATTTATTTTCTATATTCTTGCCAAAGTGCTCCCATGACTTTTGTTTAGCTAGTTTTACACACTGTTTAGCTTCTTACATTTGTCTCTGTATTCTGTAAGAGTAAAAGCTGACTTATTTGCCAGGAACTTTTGATATGCTTTCTTCTTTCCCTTCACTGCCTCTTTAACTTCTTGTGTCCACCAGGGAGTTGTGATTTTTTTATCTTTGCACACAACCTCACCACATGCCTCTCTGGCAGAATCAATCAATGTTTCCTTCAGAGTTTGCCACTGAATCTCCAAGGTTTGATTCCTGTTCTCAAACTCTTTCATTTTCTTTTCAATAATATTTCTGTATTTTAGTCTACAGTTTACATCTGAGAGCTGCTCAACTTTTATTCGCTTTAAAACTTTCTTACATGTTATTCTTTTCAATATGAAATTCAATTTTATCCTGCTCAAGACTAAATAGTGATCACTTCCAATTTCAAATCCTCTGTACACTCTGGTGTCCTGCACCAGGGAGAAAACATCACTATCAACAATAACATAGTCAATGAGACTTTTCTTATTCCTAGCCTCTTCTCTCCATGTGAATTTGTGCACATTTTTATGTTGGAACATGGTGTTAGTAATAACCAGTCCATGTCCTGAGCAGAAATCCAACAGATATTTGCCATTATTATTAGCTTTGCTCTTTTCTCCAAATTTTCCCAAAATATTTTTGTATGTCTCACAATCATTTCCTACTCTACTATTTAGATCCCCAACAAGGACCAACTTTTCCTTTTTCATTGTGTCAGTTGCTTTTTCTAAAGCCTCAAAAAATTCCTCCACTTCTACCTTAGTAGAACCTTCTGTGGGACCATAGGCACAAATAAGTCTCATTGTCCAGTTCCCCATTCTCATATTTGCCCACATTACTCTACTTGAGACTGACTGCCATTCAAGAAGATTAGCCTCGTATTTTGTGTTGAATACTATGGCTACTCCTTCTTTTCCTTGATTGTTATTGCCTGTATTGTTATATCTCTTCTTCCCTTATAAATAGGATGATTCAGATAAAACATCTTGCCATCAACATGTCAGATCATAATCTAGTTCTACTTAAGACAGTGATCTCTTCTGGACCATGGAGACTTCCACCAAATTTTCAGTTAATCTTTTCAACTAAATTCCAGATCCTCTGTTCAAATTGGAATAATGTTTCCTGGAATTAGGATATGTGGTTAAAATTCAAAGTAGCAGTAAAGCAGAATATGATGAAATGGGGAAAGAAACAGGCTTTCCTCAAAAGGAAAAAGTTGAAAGACCTGTATAAAGAGAAAAGCTGGTTTGTAACAAACCAACACAATGGTATAGAATGTAGCAACATCATTATAAACATTAAAATAGAGATAGAACTGGAAAGGCAGAAACAAGTAGAAGAAAGAAATTTTAAGATAAGAATACAACAGCACTTAGCCCTTCGGCTGCATTCTTCAACAGACAATTCACAAAATTTCGCAAAGAAAGGACTATCACTCAAATCTGTGTTGAGTGATAGTCATTTCCACCACTCAAGACATCTTTGACTCCTTTCAAAAACACTACAAAAATCTGTTTGAAGACAAATAGTACTGTTGGAAATTATAACTCTTGGAACATTAATGCTTTTCCTGTTCATATCCAAGATGGGCTTGACGGACCCATTACAGCATCTGAAGTTACCACAGCGTATAAAGAATGCCAGACAAGAAAATCACCAGGACCTGATGGTCTAGGGATAGAACTTTACTGCGAGGCCTAGAATTTTATCCCCATTTTAGTTACACTATTTAATTCCTTTCTCTGATCAGGCCACATACCAAGTGAATTTGTAGCAAGCCATACTGTCCTCATTCCTAAGCCTAATAGAGATCACACCTTAATCAGTATTAATAATTGAATCTTTCTTACAGGAAGTCAACAATAAAATGCTGTGCAAGGAATAACAGATCCTTCAACTATAAAGAAAAATAAGGTATTAGCATATGCCAATGATGTAGGGGGAACGTTGAAGGATAATGATTCCACATATATATTTTTTGGTATTTTGGAAAACTTCAGCAAAAGCAGTTGATTAATTATTGATGCAGACAAGACAAAATTAAAAGTTTATGGAAAGTGGGATCTTGTAGGCATTCCTTTTGGATTAATCCCTAAGAGAGAACCCGCCTCACATTATACTTGGAATTCCCTTCTCCACTTACCCAATATTACCAGTCCAAGAACTTTTGAAATGTTAGAAGACTGGAAAATAGGGCCACTCTCCTTTTCTTCTAAAGCTATAGTACTCAAAACCATAATCTTTCCTGCTCAGTTGTACGTAATAAATATTACAGACATCAGAGAAGCTGAAGAAAAGCAATTATATAGTAAACCTTTGCAATTTTTTTGGTCCAGCCGACAGATACCAAGAAGTTAGAAAGGGATTTTCTTCAACTATCAAAGAAGCATGGAGGATTTGGACTTCCATTCTTAAAATTCTGGTATTTAAGCAATACAGCTTCTAAAATCCATAAAATATTGCAGACCTTCCCGGTACTACTTGAGTTTTCATCTTCCCATTTGGAGTTAATGATTATACATGTCCAAATGCTGAGATCATTCCTGAATACTATAACACTCTGTGCTTAACTCCAAGACTGCTAAAACACTCTGGAATTGACATTCTTTCCATTAAAAAAAGTAAAATTTGGTATAAAGAAATCTTTAATCTCTTTCGCTGCGAAGTTCCACAGTTAAGTACGGACAACAATATTTTGTTTCATAACTTGAAGTTACAAGGGTACCCTAACAGGAGGGGATCTTACTTGAAGAATTGCATATCATATGGCCACCTTCCAGTCAATGCCATCAAATGGAGGTACTTGAACATTGGAGATCCAATCTGTGACATCTGTTACCAATTGGAAACAGTAGAGAATACATTCTACAGCTGCCCACTTGCCCTGTGTATTTGGAACAGATTATGTAATATGTTGGGCATTCCATTACTTACAACAGAACAGGTATTTTTTTTTTTTTTTTTACAATACCCAACACCTGTCAGAATTATGAGAATTTTGATTTTTATAATTAATGAATTAAAATAAGGGGTGCTTAAGGGTCAAAGCTGTATAACTGAGAGGAGACCTCCACATAGCCTTTAAAGGAATGCGGAGAACCGACCAGGGCTTCTGACCTAATGTCCAATCCTCACCTTCTCGTGGTGCACCCTGTTGGGTATCTACTTTGATACTGAACGAACGAGGATGGGCTGGCAATTTGGGATTTAGCCGACCAAATTGTATTCTTATTGGTTAAACCAAAATAAAAAATGATGGCACAACATGACAAAATTTCATGCCGGCTGGGGCGTCGCCCGGTTAAACAAGGCCCCCGTTGTTTTCGCCAGGGAACCAGGGCGAACAGCGAAAAGTCAGCTACTGGAACAAATCTGAAAACAAACCCCAACTCAACATCACCAGAGTTAAAGATCGGTACTATCAATGTAAGAAGCCTGAATGGCAAAGAAATGGAGCTAGCTGAGGAATTAGATAAGTACCAGATCGACATAATAGGGGTGACTGAAACAAAAAAGACCAAAACTGGTGAGATCTTTCTGAGCAATAAATACAAAATGTTATATTCAGGCAATGACAATCAAGGAAAAGAAGGAGTAGCCATAGTATTCAACACAAAATACGAGGCTAATCTTCTTGAATGGCAGTCAGTCTCAAGTAGAGTAATGTGGGCAAATATGAGAATGGGGAACTGGACAATGAGACTTATTTGTGCCTATGGTCCCACAGAAGGTTCTACTAAGGTAGAAGTGGAGGAATTTTTTGAGGCTTTAGAAAAAGCAACTGACACAATGAAAAAGGAAAAGTTGGTCCTTGTTGGGGATCTAAATAGTAGAGTAGGAAATGATTGTGAGACATACAAAAATATTTTGGGAAAATTTGGAGAAAAGAGCAAAGCTAATAATAATGGCAAATATCTGTTGGATTTCTGCTCAGGACATGGACTGGTTATTACTAACACCATGTTCCAACATAAAAATGTGCACAAATTCACATGGAGAGAAGAGGCTAGGAATAAGAAAAGTCTCATTGACTATGTTATTGTTGATAGTGATGTTTTCTCCCTGGTGCAGGACACCAGAGTGTACAGAGGATTTGAAATTGGAAGTGATCACTATTTAGTCTTGAGCAGGATAAAATTGAATTTCATATTGAAAAGAATAACATGTAAGAAAGTTTTAAAGCGAATAAAAGTTGAGCAGCTCTCAGATGTGAACTGTAGACTAAAATACAGAAATATTATTGAAAAGAAAATGAAAGAGTTTGAGAACAGGAATCAAACCTTGGAGATTCAGTGGCAAACTCTGAAGGAAACATTGATTGATTCTGCCAGAGAGGCATGTGGTGAGGTTGTGTGCAAGGATAAAAAAATCAGAACTCCCTGGTGGACACAGGAAGTTAAAGAGGCAGTGAAGGGAAAGAAGAAAGCATATCAAAAGTTCCTGGCAAATAAGTCAGCTTTTACTCTTACAGAATACAGAGACAAATGTAAGAAGCTAAACAGTGTGTAAAACTAGCTAAACAAAAGTCATGGGAGCACTTTGGCAAGAATATAGAAAATAAATATCAAGAAGGTGGCAAAATATTCTGGAGGTTGTTGAAGAAGCTTAGGAATGGAGGAAAGAGTGCTGTAAAAGGAATTAGAGATGATAAAGGTGAAATGAAAACAGGAGAAAAAGATATCCTTGAAATATGGAGTAATTACTTTGAAAAACTGCTAAATGAAACAAGCAGTGATGACAGCACAGTGATAAAAAACACTGACCAGGCATGCAGTCAGGAATACATATCCATACTTGAAGTAGAAAAAGCCATCAAAGGCTTGAAATGTGGAAAGGCAGCAGGAGTAGATGATATTCGACCAGAAATGCTGAAGTATGGTGGTATAAGAGTCTTACAGTGGCTGCACTGCATAGTTCAGAAAGCCTGGACAGAGGGACGAATTCCCAATGATTGGAGTAGAGCTCTCATAGTACCCATATATAAAAAGGGAAATAAAACTGAATGTGAGAATTACAGAGGTATTTCCCTACTGAGTGTTCCTGGCAAGATCTATGCAAGTATACTTGAGAAACGGTTGAGAAGAATTGTGGAAGAAAAGCTTGGTGAAGAACAAGCTGGATTCAGGCCAAATAGAGGCTGTCAGGATCAGATCTTCACTTTACGACAAATAGTCGAGAAAGCATGGGAATATAACAAAGATCTGTATTTAAGTTTTGTCGATTTGGAAAAGGCATATGACAAGGTGCCAAGAGAGAAGCTATTCAATACGCTGCAGTTATATGGTGTCAATGGGGCATTATATCAAGCAATACTTAGTCTTTATTTGAGTTGTGAGTCAGCAGTTAGAATTGAAGGAAGTACAGGAAGATGGTTTAATGTTAAATCTGGTGTGAGACAAGGATGTACATTATCCCCCCTGTTATTCATTATCTATATGGATCACATTATGAAGGAATGTGGTATTAAACCTGACATCAAAATTGGAGATGTTAATGTCAGCTCTTTGCTTTATGCGGATGATGTTATACTTCTAAATAAATCCGCTACAAGTCTGCAAGATTCTCTGACTAAATTGAATAGCTGTTGTAATAGATATGGTATGAAGGTCAGCAATAAAAAGACAAAGACAATGAAAATAGGCAGAATCATTGAAAATGTCAACTGTGTTGTGAATGGAGAACCTGTGGAACAAGTAAAACATTTCAGCTACTTAGGCACAATTTTTACTGAAGATGGTAAACTAAATATAGAAATAGACAACAGAATCAGCAAAGCTGGTATCGTGGGAAGTCAATTGAATAAATTCATATGGAATAAGAAAGAAATTAGTCGGAACACTAAATTAGCTGTATACAAGACTGTGTTCAAACCAATTTTAACTTATGGATCTGAGAGCTGGGTCAGAAGTAAAACACTTGACCAAAGACTAGAGACCGCAGATATGAGAGTCCTGAGAAAGATTAGAGGCGTGAACAGATGGAATCAATGGCAATATCATATTAAAAATGAGGATATTAGGAAAGAACTTGACATTGTCAGCATCCAGGAATGCGTTAGCAGAGCTAATCTCAGATGGTATGGTCACTTAAATAGAATGGGAGAGGAAAGATTAGCAAAACAAGTGTTCTCTGCCAGGTTGGCAGGAAAACGACCCAGAGGAAGACCAAGATATAGGTGGATTGATACGGTACAAAGTGCCTTAGACGATAGAAATATAAGATCTGATAATGTTGGAGTCTTGACAAGTAACAGACTGATTTGGAGGAAAATTGTAGATAGGAAGTTAGTAATGATGTAATTTTTTCATGTAGTACTGTCATATCCTGTACACCCCTTGAGGGTACATGGCAGGAATTTGATGATGATGATGATGATGATGAATTAAAATACCATTTATGGAAAGTTAGAAAGAAACATGGATTCAAAAACCAGCAATATTACATCCAAATGTTTATAATATTGTACTGTGGAAATTTTATTGTTCAGTCAGGCAATTTTCGTATTTAGAAAGAAGCATTCTAGGAGATATCAATTTATCACTAGATGGTGTAGACCACCCACATTATACAATATTCACCAGGGTGAGATAAAATTCTGCCTATTCTTGCTATGAGAGGTTTTTTAAATAGTTCCATTCTCTTAATTCAATGTGGTCTTATAGTCAATTGCAGGGATGACTGGAAAGCAATCCCAGGCAAAGAAGGCCAACTCAAGGCAGTTAACCTAGATGGAGCTAACCACCTAGGTATCAGTCATCTTTGTGCTTTAGTTTCAATTGGTCTTTTGGTTGTTCATCTATATGAGATTGGTGAAAAACTGATAGCCTTTGGCTATATGATGATATAAAAGAGCCTAAGGGCTTCCTTCTCTCATGCTATCTATCCTAATAATATCAGGCTCTCTTGCACCCCTATACTAACTACTCTAGGCCTATGATGAGCAACCCTTTACTTTTTCACCTCAATAAAGGTGGAAACCGGTCTGGGTAGTGACCCTACCCATAATGCATAGTATCATACATGCTATGCATTATCTGTAAGGCTACGTGCTTTGCATTGTGGGACACTAAGGCAAGTGATGTGAAGTCATTAGCTTTTATATATATACAAGTTGCCCCAGTCCTGAAAATACTCCAGGCGCAAACCTTGTTTGCTTACAATTGGATAAAGGATTAAACCAAGTATATAATTTCTTGGAATCTTTAATTTATTTAATGCTCTAAATTAGATATGTTACAAATTTTATTATTTTATGTAATGCAGATTATGTCAAGGAAAAAAGAAAAGTTCAATGTACTGCTATCAGCCAAACTGAGCTGGATTTGTAACCAGCTTAAGATAATCACTGATATCTAGAACAAAGAGGGTTTGAAAGAACAGTCCTGTGATACCCCAGCATTAGTTGCAAGTTTTAAGACTAAAGATTTGCCCACCACTATTTATTATCCCACGTGTTTTAAATCTCATCTCTAAACTTTTCCATGGTAGTTTATCAAAGTTGGGTGACATAAGAGGCCCTGTTGATAAATAGTGGTGGAAACCATATTAGAGATAATTCAATTGTTGAATGGTTTCCGGGTAGCGTAGAAGGTGATAAGTGATTTTTTGCCAATTAAAATCTCAATTATTAAAGAATAAAGCAATAGAATGACAATCAGATGTAAAGATTTGTTGCCTTGCCCTTCTTAGGAAGAATATGTTAAATATAGGCTAAAACCTGATACAAAGCAGGTAGTAAATATTTTATTATTATTATACTGCTTTTCATGATTAAAATAATTACAGCAAAATTTCAAGGTTGACTTACTATTTCAATTGAGGTGAACCTAAAAGAGAAGATGATGAAAAAGAGTTACAAATTATAATATAGTCGAATATGAAATTTTCTAAAAGGCACAGGAAATTTTTAAAATTTCCTGTGCTCTTCAAACCCTGCTCTAGAGACAACAGGCCTCCAATAAAGTATGATGGTGGTCTCACACCAGACAATGAAATTCATCTCCTATCTAAAGACAATCACAAACATTCATGCCCATGACAAGATTCAAAACTTCCAGCTTGCTGGCTGGAGAACAGCTTTGCTAACCACTCAGCCAACAAGGCTGGGTGGACTGAACTATGAACAGAACTTATTCAAGGATTTGTGGAACTATGCAGTTGGCACAAAAACATAATTAATGCTTTGTATAAAACAATGGTTAATCCACAATTAGAGTCAGATCCATTATCTAGAAAAGATAGTGCTATGTTAGAAAAAGTGTAGAAAATTGAGAGAAACCAAATTAAGAACTGGTTTTCACACTTATAAGTTTTAGAAATGATCAATGTCAGTAAAGCAAAAAATCCAGGTGCACAAAATAGACTGCAAGTTTCTCATATGAATATGTAGCATTTCATTTCACTGTATAGAAATTATAGAACAACAAAACTTCAGTTTAACAAAAATTTAGTCGTGCTAATTTATGCTTTTTCTTTTTACTTTTAAGCTTAAGTTACCCAACCCTACACTGTTGTAACATTGTTGTTTTGCAGGTTGCAAATTTTATTAATAAGAAGAGAAATTGGGGATTTGACTAAAGTTTATTAAATAGTTATGGAATTAATATATTAAACATTTATAAATTAAAATTGCATAAAGTTAAGTCTATATTTTTGCTGGAATCCAATACTAGAGGACAGTTTTTTAATGAAATGTAGCATACGACATAGCATTCAATAAAAGGTCAGTTATGCCTGATAAGAAATTATATTCTTGTTTTCATTATTATTTTACTTAAGCACAAACAAACAAACCAAAGTTCGTGAAATATCTCTTTATTTAAGCTACTTGCATGCAGAGAGGGTAGATGATTTCATATCCAGGTTCTCCTATATCCCATAATGCTAAATACACTCTCTGTCTGGGTAGTGAGAATCACAACCCATACCACAGTTTATACCTCTACTGAGGTAGAAAATTTATTCCAAAAAACTCCAACATTCTAAAAACATCATGAATGATATGAAAGGATCATGCAAGGGGTGATGATTGGGCTCTTCAGTTTTAATAACAGATGACAGTGTGTCAAACCTTTGTTATTCGCAATGGTAGAAAATGCTCCTCTCTTACACAATAACTAATGAGAGAACTTTAATGCGATGGACAATTTCTTCCAAAACTTGCTGCAATGGTTTCAAAATGAATGGATTTCAACAGAACTTGAACTTTATCAGTGTTCTGAGAACTTCAAGTAATCGGAGAACAATCGCTCACTGCTCTACCTGGATCACTATGGGATACTGAGGCTCTGGTTCTGGTCACAATGCAATGTGCCAAATCTTAATTATCCTCAATGGCAGCTGAGTGCTAAGCACCAAGTGGAATGACTTTTAATAACTCATTAAAGGGAGCTAGATCCATGGTGATATTGAAAGCTTTCTCAATAACAGTAGTCACAATTTCATTACAATGCATTTCCACCCATATTATTACAATACTTGGGTTAGAAATAATTATAGGAAAGCATTTCATTAAGTTCAAAGCATATTATACTTAACAAGAAATGTAGTTAGAGAATAGAATCTCTCCTTATATGCAGTTGTCAGACAGTTGAGTAAAAACAGATATTAGGATTAACTGAAGTGTGTGTGATTAAAAAAAATTTGAAGCATGTGTACATGTAATAAAAACTTATAATTAGGCAGTCTAGTTCTTAATAATAATTTCAGAGATTTTTGTCATGGAGAGTCAGTCCATCATTAAGATGGAGATTTAGGTGATGCTGAAGTACTTTGAAATTTTCTTTAAAGAGACACTCCTTGTATTTATGGGTACATTCATCTTTGTAGTAATTTGGCATCATTCCAAAGGATACTATGGCTAGTATTAGTAATCCCATATTTTGCTAACTTGATTTGTTCTTTAGAGGAAATGCAGGATTGGTGTTCAGAAAGGCATATAAAAACAGATTGGCCTGTTTATCCAAAGTAGAATAACTTGCTTGAAGCTGTAAGTTATTCTACATCCATAAACATAAGCATCTCTTTAAAGAAGATTCCAAAGTACTTTGGCATTGCCCAAGTCTCAATCTTAACAATGGACTCTCCATGCCAAAAATCTGGCATGGAGATTTTTGGGAAATTATTAAAAACTATATTGGTTAATTATATAAGTTTTTATTGCATGTACACATATACTTCAATTTTTTAATCACATGCACGCACACTTCAATTGAACACAATTTTTTACCTGCCTGTCTCACAACTGCACATATCCTCCATATACTTTCATTGTTGTTTAATTCTTTGATTTCCAACCATGTTACGCTGACATAATAAATAAAAATATCTTAGTGCATCTATGTGTTACTTTATACAGAATGTATAACACAGAGTTCTCTCATTAAATAAATTACTTTCTAATTTTCCTGTCATCACAATAGCTCTTGGTATCCCATGAGTCTAGCTTCTTGATGATACCTAAATAAGGGTCCAAACCTATCTAGGGAATTACTTTCATATTCTCAGAATTTGAAAAAGTGAGCTATGTGTTATGGGATAAAAAAAAAAAGCAACTTGATGTGAATCTAACTGCTCTCTACATACAAACACTTAGACCTGAGATGACTTACATACATACAAACTTTGCTTACAGGTAAAATAAATATAAAAATATAAATTATTGTCAATTACAATGTATTCCCCAATCCTCAGTGAAACTGTTAATCAGCAGAATAAACTTTTGAAAAATTACTGTGAGAAAAAGTTTTAATCAGGTAGTTTCTGCTTTATGAATTAAGTGGTTCCTGGTGACCGTTCGTAAATTGGGAATTCGTAAAGCGGGAGTTTATTTGCCTTAAAAATAATGCTATAAGCGAGAGTTATGTTTGTAAGAAGGAATATATAAAATATAAAATGAATAGTAAATGATAAGAAAAGACTTTACTGGCCAAAGATTTACATATTTAAAAAATAACATAAGAAAAATTTTAAATTAAAAAAAGATTCTTTGAAAAAAAAATTAGCTCATTTCTATATCACCAGGTGAATAGGCAGCCATTGAGGTAGTAGGAGATATATTAGGAAGCTTCGGTGCATCTTTTTCCTCCCTAAAGAAGGCCTCGTGTGTCATCTACTTCATTGACATTCGCTTCTTTTTGTTTAAAATAGCTCGATAGCAAGCAGAAGCATTATTTATTTCACAGGAAAATTTACTAAATCGTTCCAAGTCTGAATCCTGTGATTCAAAGATCGGTTGAGCTTTTTTGAGAAGTTTAAATGCCTCTTTTAGGCCTTTTAAGGTGAAAAACGGAGTTGGAGCTTCATATTCGTTATCTTCGTCTTTTTCTTCTTCATTTATTTCTTGTTCCTCTAATTCAAGGAGATCATTTGGTGAGAGTTCCATAGTGTGAGATTGAAGCAGCTCATTAACATCACCTTCTGAAACTTCCATACCTAAGATCGCTTGAGTTTCAGAATTCACAATCTTTGTTGGGTCTTCAAAGCCTTTGAAATTATCATTAAACTGAGGACAAAGTTTATGCCAGGTGCTCTGCATTAACTGAATTGCATCTAAAATGTTGAATCTCTTCCAAAACTTTTTGATAGAAAAGTTTCCATCTTTATTAGTTGCTTCTATTAACATTTCAAAAGTTTCTTTGAGATAATGTACTTTAAACGTCACAATCACTCCCTGATCCATTGGGTGTAAAAGAGAAGTTGTATTTGGTGATAAAAAGACATTTTTACATTAGGGCAAATGAAAGCTACTGATGAGGGATGGCCAGGTGTATTGTCAATTATCAGAAGCACTTTAAATGGAATTTGTTTTTTCTCACAATAAAGTTTCACTTCAGGAACAAAATGATGTATAAGCCAATCTTTGAATAGGTAACCCGTGAGCCAAGCCTTCTAAATTTGCCTTCCATATTACTGGGAGAGGAATTTATTAATTCCTTTTAAGCTTCTTGGATTTTCCGATCGATGCACAAATAAGGGTTTTAACTTGCAATTGCCAGCAGCATTTCTTCCTAATAGTAGAGTGATATGATCTTTTGATGCTTTAAAATCTGGCATTGAGGATTCTTCTTTTGCGATGCAAGTTCTTGCAGGCATCTATTTCCAAAAAAGGCCAGTCTCATTGACGTTAAAAATCTGCGATGGTGAGCAAATTCCTTCTTTAATTATTTCTTCTAATTTTTCTGGATAAGATTTTGCAGCCTCACTATTGGCACTTGCAGCTTCATCTTGTATTTTAATATCATGCCAACCAGTCCACTTTTTATAGCAATCAAACCACCCACTACTACTTGCAGCCATCTCACTTTTTAGCCTTTCAGCATTTTAAAAATGGCTAACGTTTAGTACAAAACATTGTGTAGATAATAGGCATGTTTAATCGTTGAGTTTGGTTGCTTATCCAAGCAGTTAACAGTTTTTCCATATGAGGAATTATACTGTCTGTTTCTTTATTAAGCAACCATGTAGACTGCATGGATTGCAAATTTTTTACTTCTTTCAAATATTTTTCTTTATCCTTTAAAATGGTGCACACTGTAGAAGCGGCAAGAGAAAATTTCTCAGAAAGAGCTTTAACAGTGCTACCTGCCTGATGGCAGGAAATAATTTCATATTTCTTCTGTAACATAATTGCTTTTCTTTGTTTCTTTTGCTCATTTTCTAGTTTTGAACTGTTGCTTCTTTTTGACATTTCTGGAAAAGTGAAATGGTTATATTTAAAAAGAAAACAAAATAGTTAAGAAAACAAGAAAAAATCAGGTATAATTGAAGAAAACTATGAATAACACACTCATATCGCCAAGGCTTGTGATTGACTAAGGCTCGTTTTAACTGATCGTTACGTCATTACATATGCGCAATTCCCCGGGCACGTCCCTAATCGCCTTTGCCGGGCACAATTTAAAATAAAAATTCCGATCCAAAAAATTCGTAAAGTGGGAATTTGTAAAGTCAGAACTACCTGTATTAAAAAAAGTATTAAAGGAAGCAGTGGATAAGTTTTTGCAATCATTTTTTTGGGATTGTGGGGGGGGGGGGGGGGATTAGTGTGGAGAAGATGATCACAGGCGCTTGTTCTTGATCACAGGCTTTGCTTCCTTGCATCAGATTAAATATTCAAGTAGGTTAGAAGGGATCATCATTATTATTATTTTCTGCTAATACATACTGTGATGCTTAATTGAATAGTAATTTTTCAAAGTAAGATATGCAATTATTCATTACATGGGATTATAAAAACAGGTGTGAGCTCTGTAGCTCAGTCAGTATAGACGATGAAGCCCTTCGGTTGGAAAGACCAGAGTTCAATTCCTGTCCGTGATGTGGGGAATCTTTATCTGGTCTCTTTTTACAAAAGGTGAGTTAGCCAGTCTCATACGGAGGTGTGTGTGTGTGTGTGTGTGTGTGTGTGTGTGGTGTCCCACCCATAAACTCGGTTTTTTTTGTCTCCTAGAACAGGCGAACTGGCCCAATGAACTCACATAGATCACAGTCAGGAATACTCAAGACTAAGCCATGTGCCAGTCCAGAGGCCAGATAAAATGGAGGGGTTGAAATGGTACCATACATCCCTGTAAAAAAAAAAAGCGGCTCATGGCCATTGTATCATATGCTAAATAAATAAATAAAGAACAGATCTCTGAGGAACATGGAAAAAGAGTTGTCATGCCACCAAAGAATGTATGTGTTGGCAGTATGTTTAATATGCATAACTAAAGTTGTTGGTTTTTAATATATTTTCATTTCTTGAAGGAAAAACACAGAAAATTATATATCCTTTAATGCACATACAAATACCTTATAGTAACTAAGTAACTAATAAATATCAGTAATATTGGTACTTATTATTGTATATAATCAGTACAAGTAAACCTATGAGATTGTGATGTTCTGTATACTTTACTATTTCATTTTGTGATGGCAATCGGATGAGCTCTTTCATTTTTGTGGAATCACTGAGTAAAAATAAAATGTTTAAAATATGTTTTGTGTTCAGTGTTCTTGATTCCAGAAAGTCAAACTAACTGTAGGCTATATGCAGCTACTTTACAGCATAAGGAAAAGCCTTTTTACAGCAGACACTTATATGTGGGAACAGATGATACTGTCACTATGTTGCAAACTTCAAGAACCAACGAATTGAAAAAATACTGACAATTTCTGAAGATGTATTTTTGAATATAACAACTATTTAATTGCTTTAAAATGTGAAATACAGCACAGCTTGGATATGCTAAAAATGTTATATGTGAATAAGCATAATTGCATTATACTTATTCGCATATAACATTAACTAGATAAACCTGCGAAAGAAACAAACAATTTGTGATTATTCATGCAAATAAGCATTATGAAATTAAATGTTAGATTAATTCTCAGGCTATTCTAATTGCATATATGTGAATATTAATAAAATAATTAATGTACTGCTCTGCAGCTTTTGCAAGATATTCTCCATTCTTAAAATATCATTGCCAGTTTCTCCCTACTTTTTTTTATCCTTAAATTATGATAATATCTACATTATGATAAAAAAAAATATCAATGCTACTATTACATTTAATGATGAGAGAGGGAGAGTGGTAGAGAGAACAAATAAAGGGAAGGAAGGTTACATGAAAATGCAGGAGTCAGGCAAGCATTATGAAAGGTTTCAATGAACGAAGATATTAAATTTGAATTTCAGATCTAAAAATGCTGATACTGAGATCAAAACATCAGCCTCCACAATTTTCATTTTACTGTATTTTAAATGTGAAGGTTTACTTCACAAGGATCATGTAATATGTAATGATAGCCATTTGCATTTTTATTCATTCTGGAACAGTACTACTTATGCCATAAAACTGAATAGCCTGTAGTGCAAAAGGAAGGTTTATGCTATATTGATCACTAAACAACATGGAAACATCTGCATATACAAATAAGTGAACAGTAATCACCCAACATACCTATACAAATTTTCTAGCCTAGTCAGCTGAGTGAATAGCATCTCTGCTATTGCTACAGATTGTGGGTTTTAATTTCCATTATGACCAGGACATGCATGAATGTCTTTAGATAACAAATGATTTTCCTTACTCAGGGTGCTGTGGGAGAGACCAGCCTGCTCAATATATGCCCAAAGTGGTTTGAAACAAGTTCCATGTTTGGTCTCTAGAGCAAGGTTCTCAAATAATCCTTGCTCCACCATTTTATAAGTACTAATGTGCTATAGGACCTTACCTTTAACAAGTAAGACTAACATAAAAATAAATAAATAAAATAAAATATATTAAAATTCCAAAATTTGCAGTCTTCTCTAAAACAATTAACATCTGCATTTGGTACAGGAAACCTAACTGTATAATTCCAAATAAACTAGAAATATACTTGCAATACTGTATCTTGTTTGTTAAGATGCATTTTAGGGATGTATGTGAAAAATTAGACTTTACCACGAAGTGATCAAAACATGAAAGGATTCCATTACAGTAGAATATACTTTATAACAAAATAGCATGACAAATAATTGAATTTTTAAGGTTAATTAAATTTTAGAAGTACAACCACACAGATTTTGGGTTGCAACTTATACTCCACTTTTAATGTACCAATTTTCTCCACCAAATAGTAAAAATGAAGTTTGAATGTTATAAACTATCTAATAGTAATTGTTTTTCTTAATTCTTATTCTCAGTACCTTTACAGGGAGATAGTGCTTTCAAAGGAGTACTATGTGATATAAAAGCAATATCTAAAAAAATAATAAATAAATAAATAAATACATAAAATAAAAACATGACCATCATTATAGATTACATGATCCTCATATTTAATAGTGTAAAAGCTTGAAAATGCTACTGAGTGAGCTACAACAAACCTGAGGATTTTGCAAAGCCAAATTTTCAATTTTCGTCCATGCTTCTTCCCTTTCTTTGTGTTTCATTTTTTCACTAAGTAAAAAATAATTGAAATGCAACCATATCATTGTAATAAAAACTATTATGTCATTAGTATTCAATATAAACTACATTCCAGTGTAAAAAAGTTTTTAAAAACAAAATCAACTTTCACCTCAAAAGTAAATTTTAATAACAATAAATGTTTCACTACACTATATATATAAAAGGTAAGACATTTTTAATATAACATTATCGTGATTATCTCAAACTAGTGTTTGCAACAAAATTCTGAATAAAAAGTGATATACTGATACTTCAAATTGGGAAAGAGAAATGTTCATGCAGAAACTGAAAAAGATTCTTTGGTATCCTCTGTATATTCCTTCAAACATATACTAAGTCAAGCATGTACTTGTTTCCTCTCCCTTCCCTCAAAACATTACTATTAAAGACAAAGCCTCATAGCGAATGAATAAGCCAATACATTACTGGGAAAAATGTCAAATAGACATCCTATGGGCAAGGTGTATGTGCCATGTAAAAAGTCACGTGTTTGTACCCATTATAAATTAGAGAAATATGATGCTCCCAAGTCAGTGCAACTGGGTCTGGGTGAAATGATTGTAAGAAGGCAACTGATGGAATTTGAAAGAAGTATTGTGATAGGATGCTCTATTGCAGATTTGTCTGTTCAGCAAATTGTTGACAAACTGGGCCATCCCAGGTCAACAATCAGTGATACCATACTGAGATGGAAGTGCAGGGAGTCAACTGCAAGTGCTACCTGCATGGATGACCCATCAGACTCACCAAATGTGACTGTAGGTCGCTATGAAGGATAATATGTATAAACTGCCATTTGTTGGCTGACATGTTGAATGCAGAGTTTTGCACAAAAACATTCAGAACCGAGACTCACAACAAGGATTTCCATGGTAAGACTGCAATATGCAAACCCCACATTACCCGAACCAACATGTAGCATCATCTTCAGTGGTGCAAAGAGCATGTACAATGGGATGTGGAAGCTTAGAACTGAGCAGATGCCCAGTGTCTCTTACCACCAGAGTGTGTAACCCCAAATGTGAAATTTGGAGGTGATGGTGTGATGGAATGGTCCTGGTTTGGCCTTGGACCTCTGTTTGTGGTGCCACAAACATTGAACTCCGAGAGGAATTCGAACATTCTGGACAATGCAATGCTTCCTACTTTGTGGTGTTTCTATGGAAATGACCACTGTCTCTTTCAGCAAGACAATGCACTATCTCATAAGTCTGCTGCTGCAACTGAGTTTTTTGTGAACATGAATGTCACCACACTCGACTGGCCTCCACAGAGCCCTGATCTCAATCCTATCAAACATCTGTGGGATGAACTGGAGCATCGGGTCAAATGAATATTGATCTCATTATGCCTAAATAGGACTGCTGTAGTTATTGAAGTGAAAGGAGGTCCTACATCTTATTAAGGTGGATGCCATGGCTGTTCCTCACACAATGGTATTCATTGACTTCTTTCCAAGAAGTGTATATTTTATACAACATTCTACAATTTTCTGTGAATATATATCCAGTTTTACTTTAAATGCAAAATCATGAAATAAAATAACAGTATCTGTTCCACAATATATGAAGAAATAAAGAGCACTTCAACTGAATTGTACAATTTTCTATGAAAACACACACACACTTCTACTTTAAATGCAAAAAAGCATCACATAAAATAACAGAAGCAACTTTACAATATAATAAAGAACAAACCCAACATATTTTATCTCATTCTCACACTTTCTCTGAATATATCTAATTTTACTTTAAATGCAAAAGTAAATGCATTCTTCCAACTGAAACATTTATGACTTCTTACTGCACTATGCAAAAGTGCATGTTCCGATATATTTGATGTAGTGACTAAGCTTTCACTACCTGGGCAATGTTTGACTGATGACTTGATTTTCAAATGAAATCAAATATAGAGAAAACTGCAACGTTTATAAATTATGATATACTACATATATTCAAGTTTGTGAACAAATGTGAAGTAACACCATCAAAATATAAATAGATGTATAATTTATAGCTCTAGTAGCAAAATGAAAAGTTTTGTTTAGCTTTGAAGCAAAAGTAGGGGAGTCTAAGCTTGACATGCTGAATTTGAATATGCTGCTAAAATTGCCCTTTGATCCTCCAGTTTTTCAGGAATCAAAATTACATGTTGACACACTAACTGTATTCCTTGTATTACTTACAGTTTAGAAGATCTCTGAAGTGAATTTTAGCTAGTGCTAAACATTCTTTTAAGAAGAAGAACCTTTGTTCTTCAGGAAACATACTGGAGTTTCAGGTTCAATATGTTCATCACTACCCAAGTAGGAGGAAAGAACAAATGAGAATGCAAGTGAGTCTTTAATGACGTTTCACAATCCACTACTTTGTCTCTGTAGCATGTTTTCTATATCTATGTAAGTGCCACTTTTAACAGATCCTAAAATAAAAAAAAGTATCAATAGTTCTGAAAGCTTTCTGTGCTTTTAACATAATTTGAGATGCAGAAGAATATTATTCATAGGTTTGTATAAATTGGTGAGCCAATAAAAAAAAAAAAAAACCCTTAATTTTCTTTTTCATCACTTATTCTTAGAAACTTGTCTTAAATATGGAAACCGTCACTCTCTCTTATTTAAAACATTAATGAAGCTTTTTATAGAAGTGGTGGCCAGAGAGCACATCTGTGAATTTTGTGTCTATGAGAAAAGGTATTTCTCCCAGATACTAAATTCTTTTGAACTCGCCATACCAGAGTAGTCTCTGATGGAAAAATTTTCTGGGGGCTCAGAATATTTTGAGATGAAACAAGCAGTGACATCACAGCGGTAGAAAACATTCAGGAGGAATCCAATCAGGAGTAGATGATGTTTGACCAGAAATGCTTGAATATGGAGGTCTAAAAGTTTTACAGTGGCTACACTGCATAATTCAGGGGGCTTGGTCAGATGGTTGATTCCAGATGATTAGAGTATATTTCGTAGCCTTTTCTCAATTATACTTGAGAAAAGGGCTAAGAAAAATCATGGAAAGGAAGCTTGAAGAAGAATGAGCTGCTCACAACAAACAAATTGTCAGGATTATATTTTCAACATTGAGACAAATAGTTGAGAAATCATGAGACTGAAACAATGATTTGTATCTAAGTTTTGTAGATCTGAAAAAGACATATATAAGCTATTCAAAATGCTACAGATATATCAACATCGTCTGCATCTGGTGACCTGAAAGACTTTTTTGAGGCAGATCCTTCAGCTCTTGATTGGCTATCTGAACTAGACTTAAAATTTTAAACTTTTTTTGTTACCTGATATTTGTATATGAGCATTACTTGTCTCATTTTTATTGTCTGCACAAATATCTATTTATATATTCTGATGTCATGTGGAAAGAAATACAAATGTGAATGGCAAGTGGTAATCATCCAATAAAGTGCTTAGATTATCTATCTTACAATACAAATGCGCTATAGATTTACAAACCTTTTGGAAGGATTCTCTATGTGCTTTCAAAACAAGGTGATCTTTATCCTTTTTGAGGATATTAAGATTTTAGCTTGTGTTTTGGATATCTCTAACAAGATCATTCAATGCTTAAGATATTTGCAAAACTGATGGTTGAAAATCTGGCTCCAGTTCACAAGACATGATGCTGCATTTTCAGTCTCATCAAGCAGAATCACATTCATTCATGCTCAATGGTTCACTGCTAATAATATTTTAACCACCAGACATGAAATATTATAACTATCAAGTTCTTCAAGAGGAATGGCAAGCTTAAGTATTTCATTACATGTTTTGAGCTTGCTGAAAAGCCAGAGATCTTTGTGTAATAGAAGTAGCAATCACTTATATGGCTTCTAGAGCTACTGACACTTGCTTCTATATAGCAAGTGTCAGTTGCACTTGCTATCCATATCACTGGATAGCAAGTGCAACTGACAAATATATATCCTTTCATCATCATCTTAAATGCCATGTAAACCAGCTGAAATCAAAACATGTTATATCTTTTTTTGGTCAAAGGAATGAGTGTTCACTTCAGTTTTAATGCGACTTCACCTCACACTTCAAAATGAAAACTGTTCATAGATTTGTGAGATGTCATGCAAATACAACTTCAGATTGTAATCAAAATCAGGCAGTCAGTCTGTCTTTGTGCAACAACTAATTAGTATCCACACCAAAATGCACTTCTTAAAATTGGCTTCAAACATACAAAACCTATTAAGGGAAAGCAAAACTAGACGTACTGAGAGGGGAAGGGGAAATACATATGCTAGCATCCATGTGTCATGACAGTGCGGTCACATGATTCTTGTGTAACTGCAAGACCTGGGGATGCAGATCTTCAAATGACTTAACTCCATGCAGCTTGCTTCTGATGAACAAAAGTAAATTGTAGGTAATGAAACAATATAGATATCAATTCAGTGTATTGTGTACAGAACTGTTAAAATCAATTATTTTTAATGGAGACAAATTTCTGTGTTGCCAATGTATTGGTTATGTACACAAATGTAAAGAAGTTAAATGAATATTAATCAAATTAGAGGGGAATCAAGCCTACATAGTGTTTGTCTTTTCTTGGAGTGAAAAAGGAAAGCTTTAGTATTTTGTCCAAATGATTTTTGAAGTTTTTGTTTCAGTAACTAATAAAAATCTGAAATTGCATCAAATACACTAACAAAAAGAGGAAAGCAACCAAACCTTTCAGTGGTTTTTCACTCATTTGTTCAAATTGTAAGCATTTAACCAAATGTCTCAAGCAACTGCTGCAAGCATAATTTATTTCAATGTTTTTCACAGTAAATGCATTTATTATCCAGAGATTTCACTCTTAGATCTTTGTTTCCAGTTATATGAACATACATTTTAAATCACTGAAATTCAACTTGCTTGCACTGCAGTATCCTTACAATTAAATTTTATTTTAAAATTACCTATCTATGTGTGTTAGGAAAGGACGGAAAGTGAAAACTGGGGAGTACATACTCAAGAAAAGAAACCAAATTAACAGCAAAAATGTAGGAAAGGTTATAGATAGATATTTGGCTTTGGACAGAGGAAAATCAGGTAGCGTTCAGTCGAATTCACTAATCTGACAGAACCAATAACAGAGAGCACATTACACCAAGGTGGTTTTGGTTTGGTAATGTGCTCATTGTGAATCAAATTCAGTGCTAACTTAATCTCAACTGTAATCCAATTAGCAATGCAATGAAAGAACATTCATAAGATTTTAACAATTTTTCAGATTTTTATACTTTTCACCCTTTGCCACAAACTGCGATAATTCCCTCTAAATATAGTAAACATGAGATCCACTGAAAATTAATATATGAAAATAATCAGAGAAGATTCTTACGAAGCAATTCTCTTAGATTGCATGGCTTTATTTATCCTTTCAGCAATTCCAATACTGAGCTGGTCTAGCTGGCTGACAACATGGATAGCATTTCCACTCTCCAACTAATAGAAAGCAAGTACAAAATCCTACCGTGAGCACAGAGGTTTCTGAATGTTTTAAGAGGTAGATGAATTTTAATGCCCAGCGTGAGACCAATAACACTGCTATTAGAAGCTTGAAGCAGATGAAAAAATTACATTTAGTCTCTTAGACCATGGTTTCTGGATCATTTATCCTATTATACTAAAAGTGGTTCCCAAACTTTCATTACCCACATAACCCTTTTAAAATTTTAGTAACACTGGCATACCCCCACCTAGGGAAAAGGCAATTTGGGAGAAGTTATAAATATATTTCATTCAAACATGAATAATCAAAGTTATTTATTGTTTAACATTTGCATTATAATTACAAACATGTGAAACTTAAAAAAAAAAAAAATTAAATACATTACAATAAATACAAACATGATTAGACACATAAGGTGCATGCATGAACAGTGAAACATCACTGAGGAACGTTACAATTTAAGATATGAATGATTCCAAAATTTAGTGAAGATTTCTGACTGCATGATTCAAACAATTTGAATTTAAACTTTTAATGAAAACAGTAAATACCGTAAATACAGTAAACAGAAAACAGTAACCATAAATACATAATAATATCCTAAAAGCTATCACAAGTATATATGAAAATAATCAAATACAAATAAGATTAAATCACAAGCTATCATATACGAGAGAGAGAAAACAAGGGGTCTGACAGGGATGTCCCCTCTCAGCAACTCTTTTTAATATTTACTTAAATGAAATAATAATAAAATGGAATAAAAATTTCCATCAAGGAATTAAACTTTCTCCTACAGTGAACTTAAGCACTCTCCTTTTTGCCGACGACCAAATAATAATTACAAATTCTGAAAATAACTTACAGAAAGATATTTTAAATTTAAATGAGATAGCCAAAGATTAAGGAATGATAATATCAACAGAAAAATCAAAAACTATGGTCTTTAAAGGACAAGATCCAGCAAGAACTAAAATAGTAATAGATAACAAGATCTTAGAACAGGTGAATTCATTTAACTATCTAGGATGCATGATCACATATGAAAAAGATATAAACGTAAAAATTGCAAAATATTTAAAAATAACAGGTGTAATTAACTCTCTATTTAAAACCAAACCTAATTCAAAAACAAACCAGACTAAAAGTATACAATACATTAGCCCTACCAGTCTTAATGTATGGAAGCGAAATCTCGACAATAAAACAAAAAGACAAACAAAGATTAATAACAGCAGAAATGAAGTTTATGAGAAAAACTGCAAAGTATACCCTATTTGATTACAAAAGAAACAAAGAAATTATGAAAGAATTAAACCAGAACCAGTAATAGAAAAAAATTAAAAAATATAAACATAAATGGATGGAACACGTTCAAAGAATGAAAACAGAAAGATTACCAAACAATTAGGAAAAAGAAAACCAGGACGTCCTCTTAAACGATGACTTCTAAGGCTGGAACAGGTCATGCTAGGCCTAAATCCTTGATACGCATGACAATGATGATGATGAAAATAGTTTGAACCATGCAGTTGGAAAGTGCCTTGAACCAGTTGAGGCCCTAACAGAGGTCAGTTGATATGTACCAAGAGGCACATGTTTAAAATTTTCTGTAGATGTTTTATTTGCTGAAAAATTAATTATAAAATAGATGACTTGTCTGTGACAAAAATATAAATCTAAAAAAAATAAGTGACATATACCCATAAAGACCTTATTTTGTATCCCTGGAGGTACCCCACACCACACTTTGGGAAACATTGTGCTATGCATCTGGTATTCACAAACAAATCCAGCAATTTATATTCTTATGATGATTAAGCTAGAATGTAGAATATGTGCATGAAAGAAAGTAAGTACAGAGTTGAACAATCGAAGGTTATAATTCTGTGAGAATGTTGATAAAGATGGATGTTCTAGAGACCAAGGTGGAGAGAGAGAGAAAGTTTCAGTAGGCCTGAATGTGTGACTTGCAAATTAATAAGTTTAGATAAAAGTCAGAAGATGTCAGTTTGGGAGATCATCTGTGAGACAGCAGCTAGTGAGTTCATTGAGAAAGTTCATATCAATAATTCATCACTTAAACATGGTGCGGTTTTTCCTCCTGAATTTGGGTTTTTATCTCACAAAGTAGGCAAACTGGACATTAGAACACACACACACACAAAATGAACAGGAATAATATACCAGCTTCACAGCCTGAGTTGCTTTCGCCATAAATCCAAATAAACCAAACTGAACCAAATCACTAAATTCATTGAACTGCTCTCTTGAAGATGGCATTAAGAATTTCTACAGGTAGTTTTGGTAAACCACCCAAATGTGTGAAGAATACTGTAAGGATAGATTTGGGATATATAACATCAGGCTGAAGAGAATACTTTGTTCTTATGGGAAAGAGAAATGAAAGGCTTAATGTCAGAAAAGGATGGAAGTGAAAGTTGGTTCAGGAAGCAAAACCTGACCTGCTCTGAAAATCTGTGTACCATCAAAAAAGACAAGACTGTGTTTTGGTAGCATGAAGTTAACTAGGTTGTCTTACCCCACTAAAGAATAACTGATTAACGTAGTGGAAAGACTTGAGAATTTTAGATTGGCAATATTTGTCAAATTGAGAAAGGAATTAAATCTACCATCATCAGAAAAAGTATGGATGGAATTTGAGGTCAGTAAGGTGACGTAATTTATATATAGAAGGACGAGAATAGATGAAAGAGCAGATCTTGCATACTTCTCCAGGTCACTCAAGATACTCCTGATTTCTTTCTGGGGAAAAGTAAAAAGGGAATACAAAGCACGCTGTTTTTGCAACACATGAGGTGTGAATTATGTTTTCAATGTAGAAGTGGAAGAAAAGAATACTCCCAAGAGTTCTGAGTTTGAACAGGTGTGTGGATCTATTAAGAATAAGAGCCTTGGATAATTGTAAGTGGTGGCTGATCAATCTCTCATGAATCTCCTTGGTGTGCATGATTACTCAGTAATGGCTGCTAAGACGTTGTTGCAAAAAAAGAATGTCTTTACAGCAAAGAACATATTGACTGCACCCTTAAGACATTGTGAATTAGAATAAAGTATCATTGAAATTATTATAATTATGAGATGAAGTACATTTAATCTAAAGCAATTGTAAAAAGGAGATTCATAAATGTAAATACTATAACTGTTGGTGACATTGATCATGCTGTTCTTTCTGGGAAGTATCTCATTATATTGATATTCCCATTAGAACAGGTCACATGGTGAACTACAAACTCTGAAGAAAACATTAATTGATTCAGCTAGAGAGGCATGTGGTGAAGTTGTCTGCAAGGATAGAAAAATTAGAACTCCATGGTGGACACAGCAAGTTAAACAGGCAGTGAAGGAAAAGAAGAAAGCATATCAAAAGTTCCTGGCAAATAAGTCAGCTTGTGCTCTTAGAGAATACAGAGACAAATGCAAGAATGCTAAAACACTGTGTAAAACTAGCTAAACAAAAGTCATGGGAGGACTTTGGCAAGAACATAGAAAATAAATATCAAGAAGGTGACAAAATATTCTGGAGGTTGTTGAAGAAGCTTAGGAATGGAGGAAAGAGTGCTGTAAAAGGAGTTAGAGATGATAAAGGTGGCATGAAAACGGAAGAAAAAGATCTCCTTGAAGTATGGAGTAATTACTTTGAAAAACTGCTAAATGAAACAAGCAGTGATGACAGCACAGTGGTAAAAAACACTGACCAGGCATGCAGTCAGGAATACACATCCATACTTGAAGTAGAAAAAGCCATCAAAGGCTTAAAACGTGGAAAGGCAGCAGGAGTGGATGATATTTGACCAGAAATGCTGAAGTATGGTGGTATAAAAGTCTTACAGTGGCTGCACTGCATTGTTCAAAAAGCCTGGACAGAGGGACGAATTCCCGATGATTGGAGTCGAGCTCTCATAGTACCCAAATATAAAACGGGAAATAAAACTGAATGTGAGAATTACAGAGGTATTTCCCTACTAAGTGTTCCTGGCAAGATCTATGCAAGTATACTTGAGAAATGATTGAGAAGAATTGTGGAAGAAAAGCAGGGTGAGGAACAAGCTGGATTCCGGCCAAATAGAGGCTGTCAGGATCAGATCTTCACTTTACAGCAAATAGTGGAGAAATCATGGGAATATAACAAAGATCTCTATTTGAGTTTTGTCGATTTGGAAAAGGCATATGACAAGGTGTCAAGAGAGAAGCTATTCAATACACTACAGTTATATGGTGTCAATGGAGCATTATATCAAGCAATACTTAGTCTTTATTTGAGCTGTAAGTCAGCAGTTAGAATTGAAGGAAGTACAGGAAGATGGTTTAATGTTAAATCTGGTGGGAGACAAGGATGTACATTATCACCTCTGTTATTCATTATCTATATGGATTACATTATGAAGGAAAGTGGTATTAAACATGATATCAAAATTGGAGATGTTAATATCAGCTCTTTGCTTTATGAAGATGATGTTATACTTCTAAATAAATCTGCTACAAGTCTGCAAGATTCTCTGACTAAATTGAATAACTGTTGTAATAGATATGGTATGAAGGCCAGCAATAAAAAGACAAAGACAATGAAAATAGGCAGAATCACTGAAAATGTCAGCTGTGTTGTGAATGGAGAACCTGTGGAACAGTAAAACATTTCAACTACTTGGGCATGATAAATTAAATATTGAAATAGTGAAGTGTGAAGATGGTAAATTAAATATTGAAATAGACAACAGAATCAGCAAAGCTGGTATGGTGGGAAGTCAACTGAATAAATTCATATGGAATGAGAGAGAAATTAGTCAGAACACTAAATTAGCTGTATACAAGACAGTGTTCAAACCAGTTTTAACTTATGGATCTGAGAGCTGGGTCAGAAGTAAAACACTTGACCAAAGACTAGAGACCGCAGATATCAGAGTCCTGAGAAAGATTAGAGGAGTGAACAGATGGCATCAAAACGAGGATATTAGGAAAGAACTTGACATTGTCAGCATCCAGGAATGCGTTAGTAGAGCTAATCTCAGATGGTATGGTCACTTAAATAGAATGGGAGAGGAAAGATTAGCAAAACAAGTGTTCTCTGCCAGGTTGGCAGGAAAACAACCCAGAGGAAGGCAAAGATATAGGTGGATTGATACGGTACAAAGTGCCTTAGATGATAGAAATATAAGATCTGATGATGTTGGAGTCTTAAGTAACAGACTGATTTGGAGGAAAATTGTAGATAGGAAGTTAGTAATGCTGTAATTTTTTCATGTGGTTCTATCATATCCTGTACACCCCTTGAGGGTACATGGCAGGAATTTGATGATGATGATGACCTTAACATGAATTGATACTGTAAATAAATTAATAGTAACAGGAGGAGATATTAAACAGGCATTCTAATAGAACATTTGAAGGAACGGCAATGGAAAGTTCTTTTTCAGTCTTAAGAAACCCACTTATATTGTTTTTCAAAACAACTGATGAAATTAGACAATCTGAAACTGTCTGGTGGCATAAATGGACAAGAGCTCTACTTTTTTTTTTTTTGGAGATTTTGCTTATAAGTTCTTAAAGGAAGCTGTTTCCTCTTGTAAAAAACTTCAATTAAATTACCTGAGGTAAGGCAATATATAAACTGGGAGATTGAGTGCAGATGAATGGAACAAGATATACAGGGTGGTTCAAAATTCCACGTATAAACTTTGAGGAGAGATAGAGAACACAAAATCAACCATATACACATAGGAAAGCATGACTGGAAACACCACCCGAAAGTGATAGGTGGCGCTGTTCGGCAGCGCTCCACGTGAGCAATTGAGGCTTCTTCATTCAAGCTTTTGATGCCGTACAAAGAACATGTGTCGTTTTACAAACGCTGATCTTTGTGTCTCTGTTAGTACCTTCCGGTGGCATTTCCTGTCATGCTTTTCCTATGTGAATATGGTTGATTTTGATGTTCTCTACCTCCCCTCAAAGTTTGTACGTGGAATTGTGAACCACCCTGTATATGCTAAATGAGGGAAGACTGCCTAGTCCCAGTATATTATAAGTCTTACATGACTGGTAATAACCAGGCTTTTAACTCGTACGCAATTGTTTATTTAATATTAGATGTATTGTTTTGTTATCTATATGACTAACAACATCATCGAGAGGTTACTTATCATAAATATAAAATGGCAAAAAATTCGTTTTTCCATCCATATGTTCACTGGGCAACAACAACAACAACCGTATGGTCACTCCCATGCTTGGTAGTGTGTCACACCAGGCCAGGCTATGTAGTTCTGTTGTTTGCTTTTCTGGCGGCCTCAACTCTCTGAAGATCAGTCACTTCACACACACACACACACACACACACACACACACACACACACACACACACACACACACACACACACACACACACACACACACACACACACACACCATCCATCTTATTGATGGACTATCCCTTCATCTTTTTCTAGGAACTTTACCTTCTATTACTGTTCTGTGAAGTCCTCCCTTCCATCCTTTCAATGTGTTCAAAATATTTTAACTTTCTTCTGTCAATATCCTTAAGGGGGCCTTAAAGTTCCACTGATCTTGTCTAACACCCATTCATTTGTACACCTTTCAGTATATGATATCCTCAACAGCCTTCTGTAACACCATATCTCAAAAGCAGATACCTGTTTCTTATCTGACTTCTTTAGGTTCCAAGTCTAACATCCATAAGTCATTAATAAGTTTAGTTTAATCCTTTATCCAAGTGTGTATCAACATCCATAAGTCAGTGTTGGAAAAACAACTGCATCCAAAATCCTCAACTTTGTTCCCATGGAGAAAGATCCATCTTTCCAGGATGGATCTTTGTCCATCCTGGACTGTTGATTTAGCCATTCCTAACCTTTTTTCTGATGTCTTCTGAACACCAATTCCCCACATTAATAATGGATCCCAGGTACTCAAAACTTGCTGATTCCTCAATTCTTTCTCCATTAAGGTACACTTGTTTCTCAAGAGCTTCACTGTTTGTATTTCCTTTGAGAACCATAATCTTTGTCTTGCTAGGATTGAGTTGAAGTCCTCTGTTATTACTGATCTTGTTAACTTGATCTTGTTATATACTTACAAAGGAGTACTGTATCATCAGCATACCTCAGATACTGATCAATCTGCCTCCTATCCTAATTCCTGTCCTGAGCTCATCCAATGTTTCATGCATGATGTCCTTCGCATATATACTAAACAAGTGAGGAGAAGGTAAACATCCTTGCCTAACTCCTTTTCCAACTTGAAGCCAGTCAGTCAATCCAACACCTGTTCTTAATGTGGCTTCTTGCTCCCTGTACAAGTTGCTATCAACCTGATAATGTGTTGAGTAAAACCCATTCTTTTCATTACTTCCCACAGTGTCACATGCTCATAACAGTCAAAAGTTTTAGAGTAGTCTAAGAAACACATTACCAGAGGGAGTCTGAATTTTTTATATTTTTAATCTGTCTAAGGCAAAGGATCTGATCTCTGGTGCCCTTACCTTTCCTAAAACCTGCTTGTTCCTCAGGCATCTCTGCCTCAATCCAATTTAGCATGTTCTTCAATAAATTTTGCTTGCATCAGATATTAAACTAATAATTCTATAGTTCTTGCATGCCTTCGTATCACCTTTTTATGTAGTGGTATGAAAACCGACTTCTTCCAGTCTCTAGGCCATGATCCTGTCTCCCATATCCTTGTAATCAATCTATGAAACACTCTTATCCCTCCATCCCCTGTGGCTTTAATTAACTCTGCTGGGATTTCATCTGCACCTGGTGCCTTATTGCTGATTAACTGCTCTTTCCATTTCATGCCTAAGTGGAGGAGGTTCCAAATCAAAATTTTCCTGGTGAGAGGGCTCCACATTTTCTTTATACATTCTGCTGTGCAGTTCCTCACAGTATTCTTTCTGTCTGTTTTTGATTTCCAACTCTTCTGTTAGTAATGCTCCATTCCTGTCTTTGATGACATTCGATTTAGGCTTAAACTTGTGCTGTAAGTCACGAACTAAATAAAACATTCTTTTATAATTGTGTTTCCTCATCTGGAACTCTATCTCTTTACATTTATTAATATAGAACTTTTCCTTGTCCTGCTTGATGGCTCTTTTGACTGCTTTATGTAATCTCTTGTATTCTTCAGTCCCTGTGTCTCTTTGCTTTTCCAACAGCCTTCTTTTGATTAGTTCCCATGTTGAATCTGATATCCATGGGTCTCTTGGTCTTCTTATTGGGCTGAGATACTTCTTCACTGTATCCTGTATTATCACTTTCCCAAAGCATTTCTGCTGAGATCTCCTCATTGGTCTCCAAAAAATCATCTAATCGAGTTGATGTTTCTTCTGTGAATCCACTAGGAATTACTCTAACATCCAATCTAGTGGAATGCTCCTGACCTGGAAGTTTTTGGAGTCAGTCTTACTTTGGCTCTTTTACTAGCTGATGGTCTGTACCACAATCTGCTCCAGGACGAGTATGCACATCAGAGATGCTCGTCTTCCGTCGCAGGATGTAATCGATCTGGTGCTTTGACCTATCAATGTTAGATGTCCAAGTATAGGTCTGTTGTGGATGTTTCTGGAAGCAGGTATTGGTAATAACTAATCTGTTAGCACGGGCAAATTCCAACAGTCTTTCACCGTGGGTATTCCGTTCACCCAGACCAAACATGTCACTCTCTGGCCTGACTCTCATACTCTTTCCCACTTTTGCATTTAAGTCCCCTAAGATGTAAAGTATGTCTCTCCTTGAAGGCAGTCCAAAGCAGTTTGTAAGTTTTCATAGAATTCCTCACTCTCTCTTCTTCAGGCCTGTAATTGTGGGGCGCATAAACTACCACAATTGACACAGTAGGTTGAGTAGGTTGGAAATAGCAACAGAATAAACAAAGCTGGTATGGTAGGAAGTCAACTGAATAAATTTATATGGAATAAGAGAGAAATTAGTCAAAAAACACTAAATTAGCTGTATACAAGACAGTGTTCAAACCAGTTTTAACTTATGGATCTGAGAGTTGGATCAGAATTAAAACACTTGACCAAAGACTAGAGACCGCAGATATGAGAGTCCTGAGAAGGATTAGGGGTATGAACAGATGGCGTCAATGGCAATATCATATTAAAAACGAGGATATTAGGAAAGAACTTGACATTGTCAGCGTCCAGGAATGCGTCAGCAGAGTTAATCTCAGGTGGTATGGTCATTTAAACAGAATGGGCGAGGAAAGATTAACCAACAAGTGTTCTCTGCCAGGTTGGCAGGAAAACGACCCAGAGGAAGAACAAGATATAGGTGGATTGATACGGTAAAAAGTGCCTTAGAAGATAGATATATATAAATATAAGATTTGACAGTGTTGTAGCTTTGACAGGCAAGAGAGTGATTTGACAAAAAATTGTAGATAGGAAGTTAGTAATGATGTAAATTTTTCACATAGTACTATCATATTCTGTACACCCCTTGAATGTAATTGTCAGGAATTTGATGATGATGAAAATTAAACACTTTTTCTATCCCAGCAATCAAATGCAGTTTACGCAACAATGGAGAGACCGTACATAAAATGTGTAATGATACTCATGATTAGACTATCATTCCAGTCTTTTCAACTATAGATATATTAACTGTTGTTAGAAAACGTTTAATTTTTTTGCCATTTTATTTATTTTAAGTAATAACCTCCCAATGATGATGTTAGTTACATAGGCAGCAAAATTGCATACGAGTTAAAAACCTGCTGATTATCAATCAAGCAAATCTACTCATAGTGAATCACAAAAAAAGAAGTTTTACATTTTGCCCAAAGGCCTGATAAAGAACTCACATCACTGAATTTTTTTTTGGTAAGAATTTATTGTGAAAAAATAAGATGCTCAAGTTTCGGAGACTAATATTTATTTATTCTTATGGCAAAAGGAAAACCTGATACAGAACCTCATCCGTCATCATGTAAATGTCCTGGAGGCCACCACCATGAAATTGGTGCCTTGGGCAGTCATTCACAATATGAGTAATCGTCTAGGCCACTAGGGAACAATAAAAATAAGGGTAGTCTGACAGTCTCCATTTATGCAGTAGGTGGCCACATCTGCCCTGGTTAGTTTGGTCATCTATCATCCTATTGATATATGATCTTCCTAGGAAGGGCAAAACCAGGCTGTGGAGCACAAGGATCTTCAACCATTAAGCCATTTGTTGGATGATTGTTGGACCAGTGTTCTCTCCACATGTCAGGTGTGGATGGTAAGGCAGCTGAAGAGAGTTTGTCCATGGAATGAGTAATGAGAAACCCACTCCTGCCCCTATGCCAGACTCTCATAAATCCATCTGGTCTTTGTCTAAAATGAAGAAATCCTTTCTGGGAGACTAATGATGATATTTAAAGCAATCCCAATAACAGAATGAGTCAGTGCATGAATGAATTTATATTTTGATATAACAGGAGACTTAGAATTATATTTTAATTAGAGGGTCTTGAATCCAATTACTTTAACAGTTATTAATTTAAATGGCTAAGCCCTCCCACTTCACCGAGGCGAACTTAGAAGTTTCATCATCCCTGACCACCTCGAGAACATGCTACATATAACTGTCAGTGTCTGAAACATTCACTTCTTAAATCTAAACCTAAGCATATCTAAGGGACTGTCCTTGGGCTTTATTTATCATCACTGCAAAGCAAACTCTTATTGGAAATTGTAACCGTTTGAATGCAAATGGATAGTCTGAAGGAACGAGGGGGTATCCAAGGAATGAAGACAATTTCTCTGATACCAGGACATGTAAATATCATAGCTTCTACCACATTCAGTTTCAACGATTTTACTTGGGGTGAGGGTGAAGATTTCGGAGCAACATAATAGGAACACCTATTTTCAATTTAATTTAATGACCAGGCAATCCAGGTGGATTAAGCAAATTTAATAATTCCATGGGCAAATGAACTGCATCATCTACATACACAGGAGTATCTACTGATTTGTAAACACTAACAGATACATTAACCCTATTAAGAACCAACTTGTTCATTATTGACAGGCCGTCATTTCGAGGTGTGAGGATAGTTCTCTTCCTGAGCCAAGAAGTGACTTTTTCTGTTATGTTCTCAATAGATGGGTAGACACTGCACAACAGTTCATCTGCAGTTCAGACAAATTTTCCAATATTTAGGTGTGTTAATATAATTTTTCTCTCTGCTGTACCTTACCATTGACAATTTTTAACATTTTTGAAGAGAAAGAATGTGCATTAGATTCTCCATGTAGGTGAATATGCATACTGGTTTTGATAGAAAACTTCTCTATATCATGTCACAGTGACGATTTCTTAAGGTAGGCATTTACTCCGTTTGCCTTCATTCCACAGGATATGACTGGCAGCGTTTGTCGAAAATCACCGGCAAATAAAAGAGTTATTCTACCCATTCTTTGATCGTCTGATCTGATATCCCTCAGTGTTCTGCTGACTGCTTCAACAGACCTGAAAAGTTGGTTTTTGGCAGACAGAAGTGGAAATGGATCCATCTTGTTTATGCTGGATATGTACATCATGAAAGGAAATACCTTTTGATGATTCTTTTTCTAGAGTGAACTTGATACGATGATAAAGGGTGTGGATTTTTCTTTTGTTTTATGTTAGAGCATATAGTGGTACTGACCTTTTCATTATCTTCAAGTCCATACTATAAAAAGGATCATCAAAAGGTATTTTCTTTCTTGATGTACACATCCAGCATAAACAAGATGGATTCATTTCCACTTTTGTCTACTGAAAATCAACTATATCCATAATACATCAGCTCACCATTCATTTAAAAAAATATGGCATCATAAAATCTTTAGTTTCCAGAGCACACAAGATTTGTTCTTCTGAAAATCTCTAAAACAAGAATTAGAAATTATCAAAGAAACAGCCTTACTAAATGGATATAATCCAATAATCCAAAATATAATTACCCACTTTCCTACAAATCAACCCAGACAAGAAGAAGACCACAGGTCTCCTATATCATATATTAAAAGCATCTCTGAATGTTTGGAAAAATTATGAAAAAATTGCTTCCTATAAACTCATCAACCAAATTCACAATTTGCTACCTTCTCCAAAAGAAACTCTCACCAATGATGCTGCCTGGCGTATATGAAGTACCATGTTCATGCAATTTGTCTATGGATCTCACAATCAGACCTCACAAATCTGGCCTTGAACAACATAGAATCGAAAATGCTAACCAGAGGATCCAGTGGCAAAATGCTAAGCTATTACACAGATCTGTATATACATGAATGTTCATATAAAGATAGTGCTGAAACCTTATTTCATAGACCTAATCTTAATCGAAATGACTATCTCACTATTCCAAAAGTTTGGGAAGTTATCTGCAATTGTATTAAATAATTTATCTGTTATTTAATTTTATTAAATTAATTTTAATTCCAGTCCAGTAGTTTTAATCTATGAACACACAACTGTACACATAGAGAGATTCTAATTTCAGCATGCGCACTGTTTCTTGAATTCAATTCCTATCATTGTTTGATAATTGTACTGATGATGTCTTATGACACATAAGACGAAATATTTACATAATCCAAAAGTTATTTACTGTGGCATACATGTTATTCTATAGTCACTTAATAAATCCTAAAGTTAATTAAAATTGTATCAGGTTCCCCAGTTAAATCTGTATGTCGAGGCAAAGGATTGTTCAGTATCAGAAGACAGAAATCTTTAACACTTTTGTCACTTATTGACTTAACAATTGATTCAAGTCTCAGTAATGCCTCATTATATATAACTTCATTAAACTGAGATTGAGAACAAGTAGAATGTTCTTGGTGTAAGATATCTTCCAAAAAATGATTTTTGTAAGTTGACCATAGCCATAGAGTATCAGTCATGTTGTAGCAAAGCAAAGTTGAAAATATGATGGAGAGTATGAAATTATTGCATCGTTGAGGCAATCAGACTAGTGAGAATCATCTTCTTTCAAATTCAAAGCCTTACACATGCATCCCAGTATGTCGGATGTACTACATACTACATCAAGGGCATTCATAAATAAAAGCATTCAGCATTATTAGGATGTACACCATAAACATGACCTAGAATATCGCAGTTTTCACACCCAGGATAACTGTCCATGTTGGCACCCTGTCATCTTCATTGAAATTTGTTTTCATGCCAGGTGTAGTATGTAAGTAGCACGTTATAGGTCAGTGTTTTGGGGCAAAATTATCTTCAATGTGTAGCTTAAAAAAGGCTGTTAATGTTGTGTCCCTTGGTGACTCCATTATGCTGAGTGTGTTATTTTCTGTGAAGTATAACTCTTTGACCGTTTTCGAGATGAAATGTGAGATGAACTACAGTTGGATGGTGTTCATGAATATCAAATGATAAATTCTGCCAAATAGCTTAAGAGGTACTGATGTATTGTCCAGTTTAGTAAAGATCTATTTTCCTACATTCATTTTGCAAACAAAATGTAGCTTGGTCTGAGCCCTTGTTGATATAGCATACATATTAGATGAATTTCACAGAACTGCAAATTTCAACATTGTGTGCTTTACAGGTTCATGACAAAACCAGATTATAAGGCACTTTCTGAGTTCAACTCTGTGATCTGTAACAACAGAAAGCTGCTTGTTCATTTTGAAATGAAATAAATTTGTAAAAATTTATCATCATTTGGTTCGAATGGCAACAAACTTCCAGCTAAATGGTACACTTAAACCTTGCATCTTGAAAGCAGGCATGAACTATTTCATGCCTACTTTTTTCAACTCTTTGCTTCATATCAAATGATGCCATTTGAAATTCAGAACTGTAAGCTCAAATAGTTTCAATAAATTGATGAGACTGTGGATGGTGCATTGTAATGAGTGATAACGGTTCAGGAGGAACTGTGCTTTCATTGAGTTCTACCTTTTCATTCAATCAACACATTCCATGAAATTTATGTCTGTATTTAAGTGCTTTACAGTGCTGACATACTACAGTCATAGTACCGATCACAGATGCTTGGATCAATGGAATATCTTATATCACAATTATAAGAGAAAGTAGACCATTCACTATTATTCCAAGAAACTTCAATAATTTCCCTCTGTCTATTTAGCCTCATATGCCTTGCCACAGGAGTCGAGCGACTTATAGAATTTGCTCTTCATCATAGCATATTGGAAAAAAAAATACCTACTAATAATTATAAAAACTACTAATGAACATAATAATGGTACAGGTGGGTATTCAAAAATCCGGGCAACCTCCAGACCTGAAGGGTGCCGGATTTTTAAAAATGCCAGCACCCTTCAGGTGCCAGCATTTATAGCCATATATAACCATCCGGATTTCGGATGGTTATATATGCTGTATATTTTTAACAGAAAATGACCACTTGTACAGTCCTTTAAAGAAAGAAAATTAAACACTAAATGAAAAGCTTATGAAATTTTAATGTTCACCAACTAAATATAACAGTTCTACAGAATTTTAGTTCAACTGAATAAAATAGTTCCTCAGAATTTTAGTTCAACTGAATAAAATAGTTCCTCAGAATTTTAATTAATATTCGCATACATGCCGCTATCAAGTTTTTTTAGCACTTCCACTCTCTCTGCAATCGACAACGCACGATTTTTCATTTTATGCCACCTCTTTTCTTTGCTGAATCCATAATGGGGCAATACAGCAGCAAATAAATGATAAAAAGAGAAGGAATAAGCAGGTTATCGCAATGCTTATCGAATACAGCGCCATCAAAACATAAACAGAAAACAGTGGTGCGCCAACGTGGTAAATTTGAAAATGCGCACTCCGAAATCCATGCCGGAGATCTGATGGAACCGGATTTTTTAATGCCTACCTGTAATAACAAAAGAACTTAATATCACAATATCTAACAATAGAATTTAACAATATATAGCCACAAAATAGTGGTCAGGTATTGTTAAACTATAGTACATGCCATGGAGGGATGAAGAAAAAAAAAAAATCAATGCTCCATAATCTGGAGATCTACATAAATGAAAATGCACATAAACCATCTTTGGAATATTCTTTATCTACTGGTGAAGACCACATCAAAATAGGTTAATTTGTTCGAGTTATAAGCGAACATCGATAATGGACATATATATATTTCCTTGGTATATATTTTTATTTTATATATCTGTATCCTATGTTTGGCCTACAGAAGAGGTTCCAGTCTCCATTCTCCCCTTCTAGTTCTTGCAGTATGAGTGATACCCTTCAAGGTCATGTTTAACATACTTAGAGATCCTGACCATACTCCATTTCAAGAGTACATCAGTTAAAATGGTGATAACATAGGCACTACAGATAGTATAAGGGCCCAAACTAGTCAGTCACATGTTAGGTTTCCTGATCAACTGGCACATAATCCTGGACTCCGAGTAGCAGTATGTGGAAGGCACTATCAAGGCCGCAGAATGACAAGGAGACTGGTCGTGCTCTCTCTATAAGGGTGTCATGTTCACAAGTCTATCTCCCCTCAACTCTTTTCTTTCATCTAAAAACAAACCAAAAATGAAAAATGAAACAATGACAGCAATACTGAGAACATAATACATGTCCCTCAATTACCAGTTCATCCAAACAATTCAAACCAAGCACAATATTCAAAACTTACCAAGATCCCTACAAAAAAATAAAAATAAATAATTTCCACATCCACTTTACAAACATCTGTGGCATAAATTCCATCCATCATTACTTACAGACATCCAAACCAGACCTCCTCCTCTTAACAAAAATGCAAATTACAACTACATCACCCACAGTTCACCTTCAATATCAAAATTACACTCTTCGTGATTCATTTCAGTTCTGCTGCATATACTGGTTTCCAAACTCTGTAAACTACAAAGCCCTCTTGATCTTCCTCTCCATGAAAACTCGACCATCTACAATCCAGTTACTAAACAGCAAAGTCATTGGCTGAGGAGACCTGAATGGCCACAACTCTAACTGGCTTCCCTTCTCCAATATCACAGATCAAGCTGGATGTGATGCGGAAGTTTTTACTATAAGCAATGATCTAACACAAATCATGCAGCTACCTACCCAAATTCCAGATAATCCCCCCTCCACTCTCCCACTAACCTTATTTATTATTATTATTTTTTTTAATTAATTCTCTTTCCAGACACACTGTAGATGTTACCTTTCCTCTTGGCAACTCCGACCACTATCTAGTGCAAGTTTCCAGTCTCACAGAATGCCCCCTCCTCTGACCACAATGATACAAAGTGGGATGATCTCCAGAACTACTACTCTTCTTTTGCATGGCATGATTACTGCTTCCACTGTTCTGATCCAGACATCTGCACTGAACAAGTCACAGCAATCATCTTCAGTAGCATGAAGGCATTCATCTGTTATTTCATCCAAAATTCCCATCCACTTTCTAAGCCCTGGTTCAACAGAAGAGGTATGAAAGCAGTCGGAGTAAAAAAAAAAACTTTACTGTAGGGGGCTTGCATGAAAAACCCAAGCTTCACCTCAGCTTATGCAGAAGCACACAATAAATATAAATCAACTATTGGTAAATCCAATTCCAACTTCATAAAAGTCACTATCAAAAAACTCATCTGTTGTCCGAACAGTAGTCATCCCTTCTGGTCACACACAAAAGCCATTGAATGCACTTCTGCTCACCTGCATTCCCACCTCTCTCCCATCCAGATGGCACCAGAGGTCGCCTCTCCTCTTGGTGAATCAGTTCATAATCATAGAAAGTGAGTGGAAACATAAATGACAGCTGTGCCTTCCAGTCCCTTGCAAAGGCTATTGAACACAATAGCCTTTGTGTTCAGTATTCTTCTAGCTAAAAGAAATCAGAAGAATACTAAACAGATTGGACACTAAGAATATTTCTTCGATTACTGATGGCATCTCTCCAATTGTACTCTGCATTCAAAAACTAACATTCATCCTCTCTTGTCTCTATAATCTTCTATACTCAGCAGGCAATTATCCAAACACACATGGAAGCAAGCGTATATCCAACCTATTCCAAAGAATGGAGACAAAAGTTGTCTCAATTTCACTATCAAATCCTCTGCAGAATAGTAGAGAAAGTCATTAACAATCAACTTCTCTACTATTTAGATGCCTACTACTGAATCAACAACCACCATTATGGATTCAGCCAATTCAGAATCATGGCTGACCTTTTTTTAGCCTACATTACTTACTGCTGGACACGTGCCATGGAAAGGTGCAGAAAGGTATGCCATTGCTCTTGATGTTTCCAAGACTTGATCATGTTTACTTGATCAAGGTATACTAAACGCATTGCATTTCCTCAGCTATCCACCACCCTATGTAACTGGATAGCCAGATTCTTTTCTAGTCATTCACTATGTCATGATGGATGGCACCCTCTCTTCACGCTTTGCTACGAATGCAGAAATCAGAAGAAAAACGATGTATAATGGGAGCTTACTGAATTGGCATCTGGGCCAAACCTGATCAAATGCTTTAGTGATATCAAGAACAACCATTTCACATTCCTCAAATCTTTTCATGACATTTATCCAAACGGTGGGCAAAAGGAAGAAGATTCCCTGTTGACTGAAAGTGGCAGAATCCATACTGGTGACTAGTTATTAGTTGAAGTTTCAAGGTAACACAGAAGCTGATGTGTTACCTTGAAATGTTAATGTTTTTCTAATTTACTTTAGAATTAAAACAGAATTAATTTCTCACCATTTTTAGGAATGAGTTGAATACATGCTAATTCTCAAGTTCCCCTCTCCCCTTTTATGCAGCTCTCTCCCACAAAAGGTTTTTACAAAAAAATTTTCTTAAGTGGGAGCTACATAAAAGGAAACTCTACTCTAGAGAACAAACATGGAACTTTTTCAAGACACTTCAGACCTTCAATAAGTTGGACGGTGGTACTGACTTAGTACATTAAGTTTAGTTCATTTTTATGAACTAAACTTCAATAAGCTGGACGGTGGCACTGACTGATGAAATTCATCTCCTACCGAAAGACAATCACAACATCCATGCCCATGGTGGGATCCAAACCCACAGCATCTTGGTTGGAGAGCAGGTATGCTAACCACTCGGCCAAGCAGGCCAGTAATAGCTGTAGGATATATACAGTTGAATGGGAAAGAATACAGATGCAACATAAAACAGGAGTAGCTATGAAGCACAAACCTTTAGAGCAATCAGAGAAATGTCATCAGGAACCATGAGCTTTTTTTTGTGTTTGGACAAGATTCTTCTGACCAATGATATTCAATGTTGTGTGTTGCCTAGAATGGCAAAAGAACATTTTTCCTGGCTTATAACAAATAAATACAGTGTATGAACTAAAGTGCAAAAAAGGTGAAAGCAGAGTTAGACAAATGTTTATGATTTTTAAAGAGCCAATTTTGGTAATTTCAAAATCAGTTTGGATGTGTTGATAATATTCTTGAAACTATTTCAAGCTTTAGTACAAAGAAAAATTAAGGTGGAGATTTTAATGAGAGCAAACTGAATATAATTGTTTTTCATCTCTTGTACAGTATTCAGTGCACTATTCAGAGATCCATGGTTCAGAAAAGAGACATCTTTTAAGTGGAATGAATGTTTCTGTACCAATAATACTCGCACCATTTACTGTTTTTACTTCTCATTACATTCAAAATATTCTTCTGTCACAAAAATGCAAGATACTTTGCATAATAATTATTCTCAACCTTGCCAGTGGAACAAAAATAAATCAATAAACAAACATTATTTATAAAGATATAGAATTCTATTCTATTCTCAAGGTTAGGAATGGAGGAAAGAGTACTGTAAAAGGAATCCAAGATGATAAAAGTGATATGAAAACTGAAGATAATGTTATCCTAGATGTGTGAAACAACAAAACAAGCAGTAACAGAATAATAGTAGAAAATTTTCGAGATGGATGCAGAGAGGAGTACATATTAATACTTGAGATAGAAAATGCCATCAAAAACTTCTTTAAATGTGGAAAGGCAGCTGGAGTAGATGATATTCGACCTGAAATGTCAAATATGGAGGTATAAACGTTTTGCAGTGGTTACACTGCATAATTCAGAGGTCCTGGTCAGAAGGTAGAATTCCAGATGATTGGAGTAGAGCTCTGATAGTTCATCTATCAGAGCTCTACTCATCTATAAAAAAGGAAATAAATTTGAATGTGAGAATTACAGAGAAATTTCTGTACTAAATGTTCCAGGTAAGATTTATACAAATATTTAAAAAGAGGTTGCAAAAACTGTGGAAGAGAAACTTGGATAAGAACAAGCTGGGTTAGAAGCCAAATAGTGGACAAAGTCAGATTTTTGACAAATAGTTGAGAAATCGTGGGAATATGACAAGGCTTGGTAGATCTGGAAGAGGAGAGTTTGTCTGGGTTTAATGGCCCAAGAACAGCAATGGTCATATTGCACCAAAAATAAGCGCAATAACCCAAGGGTTTATATAGGTCTAAAAACTATACTAGAAATAAGAGAAAAAATAACAAAAATCAGTAATTAAACATTTCTTAGTAGTATACTATTTCATAAATAAATAAGAAAAAAAAATGTAAAAGATGCACATAAAACATGTAAAAAAAGTACTAAAACTATTAAAATTCATAAAACGCACACTGAATCCGAGTTTTTTTTTTTTTAAAGCCTATTTACAATAACTTAAACTAAAAAGTACATTATATTTTTATATAAAGTAAAGATTAATACTCTGATAGTTGATGAGACTGATACATCTCCCTGTGTTTGGAGCTCAGACAGATTATAAAAGTGACTAAAATAATTACTGCACTCGATGGCAAAATGAGGGCAGATGATTAAAATACGGGTGATGAATAGTCCAGAGTCACAAAACTCACAAGGCATGTCATCACATCTCAGAAAAGAAGGAGTGGGTGAGTTGACTATAACCTAGGCAGAGCCAAGCAAAAACAACCCTTATATAGGCTAAACTGCCATAACTTAATTTCAGGCTCAATTTGGAAGAGCTTATTATTACTCTAATAGACAAGCTTAGGTGTTGAATGTTATTCAGAACTTACTTTAATAGCATTACCAACACCCAATGGACTAATTTAGAAAAAAAAAAAATAAAAAAAATAAAAAGTTCATTAACTGACTTATATTTCGCTTGATTTCAAACAATCATCTTCAGAGCACAAAGTAGCATGTTATAGTTCATGCAACAATGAGCAAGTGAAACAGGTGTAGCTGCCATAAGTGAAAGAGGAGATATTGAATTCGAGAGAGAACCGGATTACTGTAGCTATAGACTTTTTATTGCCTGAAGAGAACTTTGCGAGTCTGAATATATTATACACCTTTAGTAGTAGTGGAATCTGGTGTATTTTAGTGCAAGCTCTATTGTATCCAGCTCTGCTGTAAAGTTGTTACACTCTAGTGAGATTTCTGCAGATATAATGCTGTCTGGAAAGATGGCAGAAGTTCCATCTAAATCCTCTGATTTTGAGCCGTCTGTGTAGACAGGCATAAAATCAATGTATTCAGTTCTATGAGCTTTGAACAGCTACTAGTAGGCGACAGCAGGAGTAGAAAATTTCGGAAGCCTCATGAAAGAAAAGCTGCATGCTGGCATGTATGATTGCCATGGCGGAAGTGATATATAATAAAGCTTGATGGTACATCTAACACCAAGAGGAAAAAAATGCATTTATTAAACTCACTAGCATCATCAGAGCACAATGACAACTGTGACAGGCACACAGCACTAAACAAAGTAATTGTAGAAACATTTTAAATTGTAACTGACACCTAATGTCCTTAAGTGGCACCCTCTATGGGTCAGAAAACTACAAAGTTAATTCAGAGAAATCCAGTTATTAGTTCTTAAAATGATAGTCTTCTAGATCTTTGGTAAATTAATGCAACCATACCTGTTGAGGTTGGGAGAGTGCTTCATAGTTGATGCTGATTCTAAGAATAGCCACTCAGACCTGTTATGACTTATGTAATAAGGATGGTTTTCTCCATCTGATCCTGTGTGAAGTATCCAGAGCAAGAGCTGCCAATCCTGACTTGCTATACAGATGATCGCAGATGAAGTTTCACGTTCTTCAAGGTGTATGTTAACTGATCGACCAGTCTGTCCAAAGTAGACTAACTTGCAGGCACAAGGAACTTTTTACGCTCCTGGATGTTCATGAGGATGTAGTCGATCTTTAGGAGAACGTATAAAAGTAGCTAGTTGAATGAAAGGTTTGAAAGTGGTATAAAGATTGCATTTGCAAATAACTTGGCTATTTTTTCTGATGTACTCTTAACATATGGTATGGGAATGGCTTTGCTATGATCCTGTGGATTGGGTGTAGGAGGAATGGGGGATGCATTTGATATTTTATCTATTTCATATGGGCTGTAGCCATTGGCTAAAAAGATGTTGCAAAGGTCCCTAAGCTCAGTTTTAAGAAAAAATTCAACAGTAGAGCTGTTCCCTGATCACAACTACGACAAGAATGCATAGTCGTAAATCTATCGTCACAAACACTCTCAAGAAGATGCAATCAACACAGTTGTGGTCATGATTTCACATTGTACCCCCCCCCCCCCCCAAAGTACCATTTTTAAAATTCATGACCAGTATAGAATATGGTATCTACGGACTTGCACCAACCATGGCTAACAACATTTGGTTGGATGTGGCTAGTATTCTAAAAAACCCAAACTTCCCAAGAATAACATTCCACCAAAAGAAATATCAGCACTTAGAAAGCTATATATAAGAATAAACAATTTATTGTAACTAAAGCCAATAAGGATAATGCCTCTGTCATTTATGAACTAAGCAATACAACAGAAAAATGAATCAACTTCTTAAAGACTCCTCCACGTATCAGATCATAGACTGGGATCCTACACCCCCCACCCCAAAAAAAAGTGTGCAATTTATTACAAAAAAGAAATAATTTGTACACTTTTAATTACTTTTAACTTTAAAAGTAATAATTTGTACATCCTGGCCTAAAGAAATTACCAAAACACTTAAACCTTATCATGTCCAACCACAGGTCCTGAAAATTCACAAACCCAAAACCTCCAATAGTAAATAACATAGACAGGCCCACCAAGAAATTGGCTAAACATTTATCCAAATCACCTTCCTCCCTTACAGGAAACTCTCCCTCATCTATTAGAATTTCTTTACAACTTAAAACATTAATAGAAAATTTAACTCTGACATCATGGTTAGTTTTCATATTGCCTCACTTTTCACTAATGTACCTTTGACTGAAAGCCTTGATCTTATCAAGCCACAATTTCCCCATGACATAACTGAATTATTCACCACACATGCAGGCTATTTCGTATGGAATTGGAAAAATATTAAGCAACTTCATAGGACTGCTATGGGCTCCCATCTATCCCCCACCCCAGTAACTTTCCATATGGAGCATTATGAAAACCAAGCTCTGAATACAGTCACATACAACAACCAACAATTTGGCTGCACTATTTTGATGATGTGTTCACTGTTTAGCCTCATGGCCAAGACATTAGATACATTTTTGGTGCATTTTAACAACAAACATCCTAAAATAAACTTCCCCACAGAAAAAGTAACAGCAGTCTTTCCTTTTTAGATACATTGGTGACATGACTTCCTAATGGTTTATTATCCTTCTGCATCTACAGAAAACCAACTCATACTGGTGGGTATTTACATAGACAATCACACGCCACCACCTTTATATGGCATTCTCAAATCTCGTACTTACTGAGTCAGCACTATTTGTTTAAATAACAGACCTTAAAACGAGCTTAGGGAGCTTCACAAAACCATTTTAGCCAATGGCTACAGCCCATATAAAATAGATAAAATATTACATGCACTCCCCCATCCCACCTACACCCAACATACAGGATCACAGAAGTTTTGCTACATCAGAAAAAATCGCCAGAGTTCTTTGCATTACATTTACATACATGAACGTAAATGTAAAAAGTTCCTTCTGCATGCAAGTTAGTCTACTTTGGACAGACTGGTAGATCAGTTAACATATGCCTTAAAGAACATAAAACTTACATCCGAGATCACCTGTATGGCAAGTCGGGATTGGCAGACCATGCTCTGGATAGTCCTTCACCAAGGATGAGATGGAGAAAACAATCTTTATTACATAAGTTATTACAAGTCTGAGTGGTTATTCTTAGATCAACATCAATTATGAAACACTCTCTCAACCTCAAAAAAAAAGTATTGTTGCATCAATTAGTACTAAGTACATTAACTTAGTACTAAGCAGGATAAAAATGGATATAACATTGAAAATAACAGTATGTAAGAAACTTTCAAAAATAATTAAAGTTGAACAGCTTTTACAAGTAAATTGCAGACTTCACTATACAAACATTATTGAAGACAAAAATGAAACAAACTGAAAACAAGAACCATACCTTGGAGTCTCAGTTGCAAACTCTGAAGACTGACTGACTGATTCAGCTAGGCAGGTATGTGGCAAAATTGTCTGCAATGATAGAAAAATAAGAACCCCATGGTGGGCACAAGAAGTTAAAAAAGCAGTCCTGGAAAAGAAGAAAGCATACCAATAGTTCCTATTAAATAAGTCAGCAGATGCCCTAAAAGAATACACAGAAAAATGTAAGGGAGCTAAGCTATGTGTAAAAGTTGGTTAAAAAAAAGTCATGGGAAGACTTTGGTAAGAAGATAGAAAATAAATATTAGGAAGATGGCAAAATATTTTGGAGGTTATATATAGCTTAGAAATCGAGGAAAGAGTACTGTAAAAGGAATCAAAGATGATAAAGGTGACATGAAAACTGAAGTTAAAGGTATCCTAGATGCCTGGAGTAATTACATTGAAGGACAGTTAAATGTGCCAAGCAGTGACATTTAAAATATTCCATACTAGAATATTTTAAAGAGTACTTCATATCAATACCTGAGATAGAAAAAGCTGTAAAAAACTTGAAATGTGGAAAGGCAGCTGGAGTAGATGATATTCTACCAGAAATGCTTCAATATGGAGGTATAAAAGTATTTATACAGATATAAATATATATGTGTGTGTGTGTGTGTTAAAGATACCAAGCTATTTTAAACCTGGTTTTACTCCATTTCCCAAGTAAGCAAACAGACAAACAAGTCAAGTTTGCACCTGCAAGTGTTGCAAGTCTAGCTGACCCTGCACGTAGTACAAGACCAAGGTAACTCATGGTAAAAATAGAATAAGCTCTGATCACTAATCTTAATATTTACCCTTAATGCAAAGCACATCTCCTGGAGGAGATGTATGATGCTTTGTATTAAAGGCAAGGGGGCCACTACCCAGACCGGTTTCTACCTTTATTGAGGTCGAATCAGTGGGAGCCAGGCTAGAAATACCAAGATTTTAGTAATACAGAGCTTATAAGTATTGGTCTGGGTAGTGGCCCCTTGCCTTTAATACAAAGCATCATCATACAAAGGAGATGTGATTTGCATTAAGGGTAAATATTAAGATTAGTGATCAGAGTTTATTCTATTTTTACCATGAGTTGCCTTGGTCTTGCACTACGTGCAGGGTCAGCTAGACTTGCAACACTTGCAGGCACAAACTTGACTTGTTTGTCTGTTTGCTTACTTGGGAAATGGAGTAAAACAGGGTTTAAAATAGCTTGGTATCTTTAACATTTATTGTATCCAAGGTAAAATACTTTCTATATACATATATATATAACGATCTGTAATACTAACTCAGAATTGGGATATGTTCATATTTATATATACTGACTTAGAGCCGAGAACTAGAAATAACAATTAAATTTATTCAAAACATAGCATGTTTCATCGGATTGTCCTACTTCTTCAGGCGTGGGAACATAGAAAGCAAATAAAAAACTATAAGAAACATCGTATCACTATAAAAACGACTATTATAAAATTCAGTTAGCTTTGAACTGTAGCTACAGTCCGTGTTGAAGTTCAATTGTTAAGCAGCTGCGTGCGTCTGATTTCACGAGTGTGCCAATATCGGATAGCAGAGCTGAAAGAGTCTGGTAGATTATAACTGGGGTTATTATTTATATGATGAGGATCCATAACAATTTCCTTAGACTCGACTATGCAGTGCTCCACCTTGTCACGGCATATATGAAGGTTTGAAGTTGTTGTCCAGTTTATCTCATGTTGACGGCCATCATCATTTGCATTTACTGAAAACAGTACATGGCTTGACAGGGCACTTGCTCTAGTTCTTTTGTAGGCAGTGCCCTCTGGTGTTCTTCCAGACGTAGGAGGATGGATTTTTCAGTTTGGCCATAGTATTGTTTCCCGCAGTCACATGTGATTTTAAGCAAATACAAAAACGCTCACAACCATCTACAATTCCCAGGAGTGTACAAAATCACGTGACTGCGGGAAACAATACTATGGCCAAACTGAAATATCCATCCTCCTACATCTGGAAGAACACCAGAGGGCACTGCCTACAAAAGAACTAGAGCAAGTGCCCTGTCAAGCCATGTACTGTTTTCAGTAAATGCAAATGATGATGGCCGTCAACATGAGATAAACCGGACAACAACTTCAAACCTTCATATATGATGTATTCAACACTAAATACAAGGATATTCTTTTTAAATGGCAGGCAATATCAAGTAGAGTGATGTGGGCAAATATCAGAATGGGGAATGGGACAATGAGACATTTGTAGGCATAGGGCTAACCACCCTATCCTTGATTGCGGTTGCAGTTAATGAACAGAAAACCCTTGACACTGCATGATAAAAGAGGGGAAAAGGAAGAAGACTTATTTGTGCCTATGGTCCCATGTAAAAGTGGAAGAATTTTTTGAGGCTTTAGAGAAAAGGGAATAAGAACAATCTCATTGATTATGTTATTTTTGATATTGATGTTTTCTCACTGGTGCAGGATGCTAAAGAATACAGAGGATATGAACTTTGAAGTGATCACCATTTGGTCTTGAGCAGGATGAAACTGAATTTCATATTGAAAAGAGGAACATGTAATAAAGTTTTAAAGTGAATAAAAGTTGAACAGCTTGCAGATATGAACTGTAGACTAAAATACACACACATTATTCAAGAAAATTGAAAGAGCTTGGGAACAGAAACCAAAGAAAACATTATATCAGTGGCAAATCCTGAAGAATGCATTGATTGATTCAGACAAGGAGGCATGTAGTGAGGTTGTCTGCAAGAATAGAAAAATCAGAACTCCATGATGGACACAGAAAATTAAAGAGGTAGTAAAGGAAAAGCAGAAAGCATATCAAAAGTTCCTGGCAAATAAGTCAGCTTGTGCTCTTAAAGAATACAGAGACAAATGTAAGAAAGCTAAACACTGTGTAAAACTAGCTAAACAAAAGTCATGGGAAGACTTTGATAAGAAGATAGAAAATCTATCTTCTTATCAAAGGATATGAACTTTGAAGTGATCACCATTTGGTCTTGAGCAGGATGGAACTGAATTTCATATTGAAAAGAGGAACATGTAATAAAGTTTTAAAGTGAATAAAAGTTGAACAGCTTGCAGATATGAACTGTAGACTAAAATACACACACATTATTCAAGAAAAATGAAAGAGTTTGGGAACAGAAACCAAAGAAACCAAAAAAACATTATATCAGTGGCAAATCCTGAAGAATACATTGATTGATTCAGACAAGGAGGCATGTAGTGAGGTTGTCTGCAAGAATAGAAAAATCAGAACTCCATGATGGACACAGAAAATTAAAGAGGTAGTAAAGGAAAAGCAGAAAGCATATCAAAAGTTCCTGGCAAATAAGTCAGCTTGTGCTCTTAAAGAATACAGAGACAAATGTAAGAAAGCTAAACACTGTGTAAAACTAGCTAAACAAAAGTCATGGGAAGACTTTGATAAGAAGATAGAAAATCTATCTTCTTATCAAAGGATATGAACTTTGAAGTGATCACCATTTGGTCTTGAGCAGGATGGAACTGAATTTCATATTGAAAAGAGGAACATGTAATAAAGTTTTAAAGTGAATAAAAGTTGAACAGCTTGCAGATATGAACTGTAGACTAAAATACACACACATTATTCAAGAAAAATGAAAGAGTTTGGGAACAGAAACCAAAGAAACCAAAAAAACATTATATCAGTGGCAAATCCTGAAGAATGCATTGATTGATTCAGACAAGGAGGCATGTAGTGAGGTTGTCTGCAAGAATAGAAAAATCAGAACTCCATGATGGACACAGAAAATTAAAGAGGTAGTAAAGGAAAAGCAGAAAGCATATCAAAAGTTCCTGGCAAATAAGTCAGCTTGTGCTCTTAAGGAATACAGAGACAAATGTAAGAAAGCTAAACACTGTGTAAAACTAGCTAAACAAAAGTCATGGGAAGACTTTGATAAGAAGATAGAAAATCTATCTTCTTATCAAAGGATATGAACTTTGAAGTGATCACCATTTGGTCTTGAGCAGGATGGAACTGAATTTCATATTGAAAAGAGGAACATGTAATAAAGTTTTAAAGTGAATAAAAGTTGAACAGCTTGCAGATATGAACTGTAGACTAAAATACACACACATTATTCAAGAAAAATGAAAGAGTTTGGGAACAGAAACCAAAGAAACCAAAAAAACATTATATCAGTGGCAAATCCTGAAGAATGCATTGATTGATTCAGACAACCTTTGCCGGCAAAGGTTGGTCGATTGGTAGCACCTCTGCTCTAATGGCTCAGTTAAGTAAGTTTGAGTGCGGTTAGTAGTTGGAAGGGGCCCAATCGTTCGATGCTGTTGGCACACTCTCCCTCGATGAGTCTTTGGACTCCCTGGAGGTGTCAAATAATAATAAAAATAATAAAATAAATATCAAGAAGGTGGCAGGATATTCTGGAGGTTGTTGAAAAAGCTCAGAAATGGAGGAAAGAGTGCTGTAAAAGGAATTAGAGATGATAAAGGTGACAGCGGTTAGCCTAGTGGCTGAGCGCTTCGCAGCCATATTCCTGGGGAAGGAGTGTCCTAGGTTCGATTCCTGTCGGTGATATGAGGAGCTGAAGGATCTTCCTCAGCCATAGCCAAGTTATCCGGTCTTGGGCGTGGACAGTAGGGTTTTTTCTCCAGTTTATCCTGGGGTTTCTCATCCCACAAAACAGGCAAACCGGCATTGAGAACTCAACACTACAGGACATATGATACACCGGGGAGCAGGGCTGAACACCTTATCCTGTGAATGGTTGGGGTCTGATGATTAATAAACCTGACACTGCAAGGTAAAAGAGGGTAAAGGGAAAATGAGAGATGAGATGAAAACTGGAGAAAAAGATATCCTTGATGTATGGAGTAATGATTTCGAAAAATTACTAAATGAAACAATCAGTGAGAACACAGTGGTAAAAAAACACTCAACAGGAATGCAATCAGAAATATATATCCATACTTGAAGTAATAAAAAAAAAAAAAAAAAGCCATCGAAAGTCTGATATGTGGAAAGGCAGCTGGAGTAGATGATATTAGACCAGAAATACTCAAGTATGGAAGTATAAAAGTCTTACAGTGGCTGCATTGCATAGTTCAGAAGGCCTGGACAGAGGGATGAATTCCAGATGATTGGAGTAGAGCTCTCATAGTATCCATATACAAAAAGGGAAATAAACCTGAATGTGAGAATTACAGAGGTATTTCCATACTGAATGTTCCTAGTAAGATTTATGCAAGTATACTTGAGAAACGGTTGTGGAAGGGAAGCTTGGTGAAGAACAAGCTGGATTCAGGCCAAATAGAGGCTGTCAGGATCAGATTTTCACTTTACGACAAATAGTTAAGAAATCATGGGAATATAACAAAGATCTGTATTTAAGTTTTGTAGATCTGTAAAAGAGATATGACAAGGTGCCAAGTGAGAAGCTATTCCAAACTCTACAGTTGTATGATGTCAATGGAGCATTATATCAAGCAATACTTAGTCTTTATTTGAGTTGTAAGTCAGCAGTTAGAAATGAAGGTAGTACGTTATCCTTATCCTCTCTGTTATTCATTATCTATATGGATCACATTATCAAGGAAAGGGGTATTAAACCTGATATCAAAATTGGATATGTTAATCTCAGCTCTTAACTTTATGTAGATGATGTCATACTTCTAAATAAATCTGGTACAAGTCTGCAAGAAATTACTAGTTTGAATAACTGTTGTAATAGATATAGTATGAAGGTCAGCAATAACAAATCAAAGACAAATGAAAATAGGTAGAAACATTGAAAATATCAACTGCATTTTGAATGGAGAACCTATAGAACTACTAAAACATTTTAGTTACTCAGGTACAATGTTAAGTGAAAATGGCAAATTAAATATGGAAATAGACAACATAATCAAAGCTGGTACAGTATGAAGTCAACTAAATAAAAATATATGGAATAAGAGAAAAATCCATCAAAACACTAAATTAGCTGTATAGAATACAGAGTTCAAACCAATTTTAACTAATGGATCTGAGAGCTGGAGCAGAAATAAAACATTTGACCAAAAATTAGAGACCACAGATAAGAGAGTCCTGAGAAAGGTTAGGGGTGTGAACAGATATCATCAGTGGCAATATCATATTAAAAACGAGGATATTAGGAAAGAACTTGACATTGTTAGCAAAGCTAATCTCAGGTGGTATGGGCACTTAAACAGAATGGAAGAGGAATAATTAGCAAAACAAGTTTTCTTGGCCAGGTTGGCAGGAAAAAGACCCAGAGGAAGAACAAGATATAGGTGGATTGATACAGTAAAAAAGTGCCTTACAAGATGGAAATATAAGATCTGATAATGTTGGAATCTTGACAGGTAACATTGATTTGGAGGAAAACTGTGGATAGGAAATGATGTAAGTTTTTTCGTGTAGTACTATCATATCCTGTACACCCCTTGAGGTACATGTCAGAAATTTGATGATGATAATTTACCAAAGATCTGGGAGACTGTCATTTGAAAATGACCTAATAGCAAGACTTCCCTGAATAACTTTGTAGTTTTCTGACCCATAAAGGTGCCACTTAAGGACATTAGATGTCAGCTACAATTTAAATTGTTTCCAGAATTACTTGGTTTAGTGCTGTGTATGCCTGTCACAATTATTAACTGTGCTCTGATGATGCTGGGTAGAAAAGCAGCAAAATACTGAGTTTAGTAAATGTATTTTTCCACTTGGTGTTAGTTATACCATTAAGCTTTATTATGGATAATGAACTACACCTGAGTCTTTCTTTACATATGGTTTAAGTTAGTTTGATGGCATCTGAATTATGTTGTCTACTGCGATTTTTAGAGTTTGTAGAGTTTTTATCTGCAAGAAAGGGTTTTATGGTAGTCTGTTGTGTGTTGAAGAGATTCTCCCACAGTGGCAGAAAGGCAGTTTGATATGCAGGGGTGCTCTGGCAGGGATTTTATTTTAGTTACTTATAGCAGAGACAGCTACTGTCTAGAAGTGACAAAGGTGGTTCATTTGCCTCTACATACAAACTAGGAAGAGGTTATGTGCAAAATGCTGCAACTGCAATACTGATGTCTTGATAGTGAATAGGTTCTAGCCATGGCAATGTACTCTTCCTGGCCGAATCACAGACGTGGGACCTGTTGTCAAAGTTTTGATCTTATCAACTGCCCTGTATAAACAAAGGAAAGAACATTTGTCAACACCTGAGTGGGTAGAAGATAAGGTGCATAGAATGTCCACTGCTGTATGGTACTTGTCTTGTAAGTAATGTTAAGTGAGGGAGGAATTGAGTTATTCGTGAAACATCAATCTCATGAACTTGGCCTCCAAGACAACTGGAATTAGTGATTCTCCTAATCGAAGTACAGGTAGGGATGAAGAAAACATCTGCAACAGAGGTGTACACAAACTGTCTTCTGCTATGAAAATCTGTAACCATTTTGAAACCTTGCAAGAGCCGATTTTAAGAGATCGTCAATGGCTTGTTGCAACTGTCTTTCCTTGATCCTCAATTATATGAGTGACAGAAGATGGTAAAGTAATCCACATATAGGGTATTACTTTCTGTTGGAGGAAGTTGTTCTGTTATCGAGTTGACCTTACTTGAAGTGTGACACTTAAAACCATGTCCGTCTTCTTGGTTATAGGTGCAGCAGAGGGCAGTTTTTTCCTGCACCTGTACCTAGCATCATCAGAGTTAAGAACCGTGACATGCACACACAGCACTAAATCAAGACTTGAAAGATTCATTTAGATAAAAAGAGGGAGATTCCCTCTAGCCAAAATTATAGAACTCTTTCAGTATTCCAAATCTCCAAGAACTTGCAGCAGATGTTTTTTCCATTTCAAAGAAAACTGATACTAGATACTCATGTTTTAGGAAGTCATGTTGTAAGTTGACTAAAAAGGTCAATAAATTTCTTTAAAAAAAAAAAAAAAAAAAATCAATACAATAAAAAGTTAGGAAAGATTAGCTGATTTGTAAAGTACTATCTCCCATAAAGAGACAGACGTAAGCCGTCGGATCTGTTTATGTTAGGAGAATGAAGCGGTTTCACATGTTTCTTTATAAAGGCATTCCATGAGGAACCGACTTTTGTAAAGAACTCGTCTTTCTCCAATGAACTCTATGTCTAGTGAAGATAGCATGTTCTGCAAGTCCAGACTTTTCAGGTTTAAAGTATTCAATATAAGATTGGTGTTCTTCTAGCTGAATACTTTAAACCTGAAAAGTCTGGACTTGCAGAACATGCCATCTTCACTAGACATAGTTCATTGGAGAAAGACAAGAGTTCTTCACAAAAGTCGGTTCCTCATGGAATGCCTTTATAAAGAAACATGTGAATCTCTGCTTCATTCTGCTAACTTAAACAGATCCGACGGCTTACGTCTGTCCCCTTTATGGGAGATAGTACTTTACAAATCAGCTAATCTTTCCTAACTTTTTATTGTATTAATTTTTTTTTTTTTAGGAAATATATTGGCCTTTTTAGTTATCTTACACCAGCTACTTAGGTGACGATTATTGGAATTGCGAGTTATTGTTTAATTTGAGCTTAATATGTACTGAAGATGCCTGTGACACACAGGAGAAAATTATACTATTAAATAATCTTTGTGAGTTTTTTCCATTATTACTTTTGTATCAATATGTCTACTCACGGTATACCTCTTTTAAAACTTATAAAAGACCAAAGTTAACCATTTTTTCAAGAATTTTGCACAAAAAGCTGGTCATTGGGGGATCCTTCCCTGGCTCAGGAAAGGCACTCAATCGTTTTTTTCCAGGTGTGTCCAGAAATATACTCTCACAGAAAATTCTGTTGTAAAGGTGCAATAGTTGATCCATTGCCAATGTTTTACCATCTTGTAACAGATATGATTTGGTCCAACAGCAGTTGAATGACAATTAGCAAAGCAGCTTTCATTTCTTCTTTGGTAAATGGTCGTTATTAATCTTCTATGTCATTTGGGAGAAGTTTATAATAATAAAAAAAAAGATTTTTTTTGTTTTTCTGCTTTGCTTTTTTTGTCAGCAATTACTGATCAAACTGTGCAACCATTGTGCTTGAGAATAGAGCCAGAAAAAAAGATTTCTTGTTTTTCTGCTTTTCTCTCATGACTACTGCTATAATATACTTCACTTCATCAATGACAGGAAATGAACTGATTGTTGCAGAATCAAAACCCGCTAATGAGGAAAAGGCAGACCAGTCACCATGCTCAAGATCAGACAGGATTAGGCTAGTAAACTGAAGGTCAACAACAGTCTCAAAGGTCACCAGATTATATGAGTTTTACCACCAAAACCTAATGTAAGTGTGGGTGATAAGGGCGCTTCCAGTAAATCCAGGAAGTTTTGGAAGGAAGGCCGAGGGGGTGGCCAAGGATACAAAAGGCGGAGATTGAGGGGGAGAAAGCTCTTGCTCTATTTTTTTGTTCCTGTGGCAAGCTTTCGAGGAGGGGAAGAGTCTGGGTCCTGCGAGCAGTAGTTCTGGAGATCATGGGGGATTCGCTGGTAGAAAAGGCCATATTTCAAGGTAGCCTTCCATGAAATTCTTCGACGAGCGTATCGATCCACGTGCTGATTTGTTGCAGCCGATCCAGTTGCTAACATCGACGAAGAAATGCAGTACTGTTACAAGGGAGGAAATCGCCAGACAACTACCGTCGGATAGTGCCCGATTGCAAATATAAGAAAGGAAGGAACCAGTGGAATTCACCCTTAACCCTTTTGGATTCAGGACTGTACAATGAAATAGTGAGCTTATAAGTTGTAAGTAGATTGCTTTATGTTAATAATCTAGATTGTGTGTACAGATGATAGATGTTGATTCTGTTTAACTTGTGGCATAATGTGTTGAAGAGGTCAGAAAGCCAAAAATGAGTTTGAATGTGCTTAAAAGAATATTGTAGACTTGAATAGTGCTTGTGTTATAAAATGCTTAGAAAGTGTATAGTATAATTTTTGCCTATTATTATTTGTAATGAGAGTAAGGCTAAGTGTGCTAAAATCCATCCACATATCTAATAAATTGAGTGTAAATAATTTCCTTGTCTAATGCTTTAAATGAGTTGTTTTAATGAATGTGTGGAGAATCAGACACGTGATATGTACTGCTTCCTCTGTACATTAATTGTCTTAGTTAAAATAAACATGTTTGGTTTTGTAAATAGCTTGCCTGATCTTTGTTAGCCAATGCACTGTCTTATAAAAACAAATCGAACCTGTGTGACGTGAAGTAACCACCACAACTGAGTAATTCGGAGTTGCTTGAGATAAAATTGATTTAAGGGTTATTATACGTGCTTAGCTAAATTATTCTCTTGTATGTAAAGGAAAGATAGAAAATTCTTTTACACTATCCTTAATGGCGCAGTCGTTAACAAAAATAAATTTTTAAGGATTAATACATTTGAATTATAGCAACGCAGATTAAGGATTTGGCCCCAGCCAGAGGCTTTTCCTCAGTCTACGATACTAGCACATGTGAGAGCATACTTTACAGCATTAAGGGGGGGGGGGGGGGGGGTAAGCTAAATAGATTACTAAAGGAGTAAGGTTAAATAATAGTATTATACGCGAGTTCGAAATCAAAGCATATAGGCATTTCGTACAAAGTAAGAGCAGAAATACATTGAGTTTAAAAGTGATGTCATAACAATATAATAAACTATAAATTACAAATTACTAAACATTACACTGCCTCTTTGCCTCCTGGTACTTGATGCATTATTCTGTTGTTAACTTTTGTATCTCCTTTTTGTCCTTCCACCTTTAGTGTGTTCTGGAGTATGCCTGGTGGTCTCCCTCACAAAGCATTTTGGTATTTTACTTTTACAGTCTTATGTTCTTTGTTGTCACACTGGGCACAGATGACAGAGCCATGAAAGGAAGTTTGAGAATGATCATTTAAAGCACTGTAAGGGGTTTGGGATATAGAGTCGTACTGGACAGTTGAGATATCCTGCTTTGACAGATGTTGGTGATTTTGACTTTTTAAAGGTAAGAATGATGTTTCTAGTGGGAACCATATGCCCATCTCTATGTATCACTATTTTTCTTATGGATGTCACTCCTTAGTCCTTGAGTTCAGAACATATCTCTTCATCACGAACATGAAAGAGGTCCTCACTTGGTTATTACACCTCTAGAAAAGTTTTGTGGAGGGCAACTGTAATTGATATTTTGCAATAGATGTTGCATGAAGTAATTCTTCTGATTGTGCTACTGTAGCAGCTTCAATAAGGATATCTCCTGATCACAGTTTCTTTACATTTTTTGGAGATTTTGCCAACAATTCCAAACCCTTCTGGATGAAGAAGGGTGATATTTTTCCAATTGGACATTCAACTGTTGGGTGTATGATCAGGAATGTGGCATATATGTTGCAGCTTCTGATGTTTTTTGTTTCTTACTTTGTTTTTCTGTTGATGATTTATGATTTCTGAACTGGGTTGGGACTTGCTGAGGAACCCTGATAAATATGAGAGTGAAGAAGTGTTCATTCCTGGGAGGAATTGGATTCAACACCACAGCTTCCCACCCACCACAAATCCACAATTGGATGCTCACTCACAGGCAAGTAATGGCTGTGCTCAAGAGTGGAATGCCAGGGATAGCCTGGATGCTATACGAGTACCACAGCAACCCTTGGGCCCTGTCCCTAGACCATAGGGAAGGAGACTTACACCATCCTTGACCCTTCCAGGCAAGCCCACTAACTGACTGATCGTGGATGGGCCATTCATGATTGGCTGTCTTGCCAAAGCAGAGCAAAATAGTGTAACACTACCAGGATTCCCTCCCCACTTTCTAAATGTAGAGAAATGGGGGTTGCACTGTATGGTAAACACAGAGGCAAGGGGTTAGATCCCATTGATGGAGTGGAGGACAGGATAGTAAAAAGACTCAGGAAGTAGAGCAGAGAATACAGGAAGAAAAGCATCACTGGGAGGGTCCCCTCCACCAAAAATAGGCACCTCACATGGAGGGGGGGGGGGGGTGAAAGCTCTTCAAAACACTACAATTATATGGGATAAATGAACCATTATACAAAGCAATACAGTCTGCATTTAAGTTGTAAGTCAGCATTTAGAATTGAAGGAAATGCAGAAAGATGGTTTCATATAAAATGGGTAAGAGAAAGATGATGCACATTATCTCCACTCTTATTCATCATCTATATGGATGCATTATGATCGCATTATGAAAGAAAGCATTAAACCTCATTAAAATAATCAGAAATATCAAACTTAGCTGTTTGTTTCATGCAGATAATATTGTACTACTAAATACCTCCAATGCAAGTCTCCAAGGTTCTCTAACTACTAAATCGCTTAAGAGCTGTAACAAATTTGGCATGAAAATCAGCAGTAAAAAGTCCAAAACTATGAAAATAGGCAGGAACATAGAAAATTTTAACTGCATCCTCAATGAAGACCTTATGAACAAGTAAAATATTTCAGCTATTTAGGCACAGTTTTTAGTGAAGATGGCAAATTAAATCTGGAAATAGATAACCGAATAAGCAAAGCTGGTATGGAGAGCCAGTTGAATAAATTTATACGGAGTAAGAGAGAAATGTCCCAAAACACTAAACAATCAGTATACAAGCCAGTGCTCAAACCAGTTTTAAGTTATGGATCTGAGAGCTGGTTTAGAAAATAAACCATTTGATCAAAGATAAGACAACACAGACATCAAAGTTCTAAGGAAAATTAGGGGAGTGAACTGAAATTCTATAAGATTTCGTAAAGAATCCATATACTACAGGGAAAAATACTTTTTCCATATGAATAAATTGTGTTTTTTTGGATTACTAAAAGACAGCTAATCTTTTCAACTCATGAGCTGTGTAGTGCTATGCATTTTGATAGAAATAAAACTATTTATGGAAAATATTAATGCTTGGCCCTTCTACTCAACAAGTAAAGCTTCTTATCAGCATTCATAGATAACATCCTACCCAGGTCTTCAGGCTTTATATTGTTAAATTGTGAATGAAGATATTTTGTATGTTTTAATACTTCATTCACATTTAACATAATCCACCATGTTATAAGCAAGACTTGTAAATATTATTTGTTGTTAGTCTCTTGCTTGTAAATTATTATTCATATAATTACTTGGAGTCTGTTTATTATTGTTTAATTAATTAATCTAAAATATGTATTGGTACTGATAGGACTCTGTATTAAAATATCATTCAGTTTATTTTATTAATTCCTGTGTAAATGTTGTAAGAAACTGTGTGTAAGTAAATTTAAATGTATATTATATGAACTGTGATATATTTTTTTTTTTTATTAACATTACTGAAAGAGAAAGTAATTTTATGTTATTCTTTTGATTGGCTGCTGTCAAGGAAACGGAGTTAATTTTAGATAGCGCGTGCGTGAGCAAGGAGTAAAGTAAGGTGGCAGCAAAGGGATTTGGATATGCTGTAAATAGATTAGGAAGGAACCGGGAAATTAATAGGCAATTAGGAATATTTATACGGAATTCTAAAATTATGACGAATTCCAATTGTTTTGAGGAAGAATAGTGCAAGGCTGAATTTAATGCATAGAAGAAAACAAGGAATAAGTAGATTACCTACAACGAGGGCATAAAGACTTGTGAAGCTCTATGTTTAATATTTCAGTTGTATAGTGAAGATTCCCTTTGAATAGTGTTACTTCAAAGTGATAGTTAACTTCAGTTTTAAGTGTGCCTATAGCGAATCTGATGTGCAAAGGATGTTACCTGGTAAAAGCAGTCCATTTTTTTTTATATTTCAGCGTGAAGAAATAAGAGTTAGCTCCATCTGATATATCTTAACATTAACTGTGGCATTCTACTAAAATTAGCCGAAGTATGGAGCTTTAAATCACTTCAAGGGGGAAAGCTTTCTCCCTTGAAGTGATAACTGCCTCATAATTGAATTAAGTGTTTGTTGACTAAGAGAGAATTAGAGAATTCTACTATAAGAGTATTTACTGTAAGATTCTGTAACATTGAACTGTGTGAACCATTTTAATTATTCGGAAGAATGTAGAATTGACAGCTGGATGTCTGATGCCTAATATTTTATGTGTGTTATGAATACCTGAACTAAGTTGACTTGCATTATCTTGTTTTCAAAGTTATACTTAATGTACATGTTATATAACCCTGCATTAAATGTTTTGTTTTATTGATTCTAATTTGGTGTTTGCCTGATTCCTCCTTCATTGCACCGCTCAAAAAATATTGGACCTTGCGGAAGCCTTAAATGAACATATTAACTTCGGCCTGTATAAAGTGAGATTGAAAAAGTTAATTGATGACTGATTCCACTATCTTATATAGACTAGTCTGAATATAGGGTGGAGCAGGATAATATAAATTTCTCTATATTCAGATCAGTATCATTCAGCATCTAAAAAAAATAAAAACGGAATTTAAAGAAATAAGAATAGATCCAACTAACCAACATAAATGGATCAATTAGCAAAATGGAAGACACAACAATATCTAATGATTTCAACTTTATTTTATGTTGCCAAGTGCAAGTTTTTTTTTTTTAAACTATACTCCCAATAATATTAGAAACAGAGACAAAATACTGAAGTCATTATACCGTCATTTTATTTATTCCTATGTGCTGCCTTTATTGTAATAAATAGTCAACAAGAGCTATTTGGTCTACTCTGACCCTAGCTTTGACTGTAAAATCGGTATCTGATGTTATTATGAAAACCTGATCGTTGGAGATTAAGAACAATATCCACTTATCGATGATGAAATTCTATAAAATTTTGTAAAGAATTCATATACTATAGGGAAAAATACTTTTTTCATATGAATAAATTTTAGGTTTTTTTGGATTACTAAAAGACAGCTGATCTTTTCAACTCATGAGCTGTGTAGTGCTGTGCATTAAAGAAAACAATCAAGAAAATCCTGAACACAGCTCCCATAACCAACGCAAAAAAAACAAGATTTCAAGAATGCAATCTCACTGCCATACATCAGAAATGTCACAGACAGATTAGCGACATTGCTCTGCAAGTACAACTTAAAAGTAGCTTTTCTCCCTTTAGAAAAAATATCAAGATTCCTACATCCACCGAAACCTTTGCACCATCCCATAAAAAACCAAGGGTCTATCAAATCTATTGTTCTTGTGGCATTTGTTACGTAGGCCAGATGGGAAGGTCAGGAGAAATCTGTAGGTTAGGAAATCTTTTTTTATGGCAGAACATAAAAAAGACGTAGAAAAAAAAAGAGACCACAAATCAGGCCTAGCTTTCCACACAACTTCAACTGGCCATAAAGTACTTTGGTAAAACATGATCATGTCATATATTGATAGAAACTGTTTCAGAAGGAAATTCAAGGACGCGGCAAAAATGCTTAAATTCCTACACAGTGCAACAAAAACCAAGTGTGGTCGGCATTCATTCTTCAGATCGCAACATAACACGTGAAGCACAGAACGTGACAACAAATAACAACGTTCCAACAAACATTCAGTAACGAATGTTTCAACTTTTTCAATGTCATAGTTAGAAACATCTAATGGACTATGAATTTAATCTTTGTCAGGTGCTTCTTTCATTTGAGACAGACCGTACAGGGATCAAAGACTGTCAAGCAGATGCTTTGAAGTAGTGTTCCTGTGTATTAGCAAGAACCCTGGTTTCTTTCATTGATTTCACTGAAATAATGGGTGCCTTCATAAGGAAGAATAACATCATGCTCAGAGGAATGAAATGCACCAGCAATATTTTGAAGAAGAAATCGGAGCAATAGAATATTAACTTTTTTAATACACCAATGCCCCTGATGATCTAAGTTGTACGACTTACGAAACTCGTCGGGTTTTCATGTATCCTGTTTGTATTTAATAAACATGTGGTCTCAATACCAGAATCTATCTCTCGAACTACTGAACCACAGAAACCTTAGCACACAAATATCCACTTACCCAAGAGGACTAGAAAGTTATTTTTTACTTCATTAATTTTATTTTCTTCAGACTATATATTCCAATTATTTCATTAAAAAGCTACTTATATGGGAAAAAGAAAGAGGTCGATTGCAATTTAGAGGTATACTTTTTTCTTTTTAACACGTTTGCTGCCAACTACGAGTATACTCGTATGATGCTTACTGCCGGCAACAAGATTACTGTACTGACCTTGAAGATGTGAAAATGCTTGGCTTGTGGAGCTAGCAGCAAAACTGTGTATACTCATAGATTGTATATGCTCTGCACAAGCCGACTACGAGTATACTCGTATGACGCTTACTGCTGGCAACGAGATTACCATACTGACCTTGAAGAAGTGAAATTGCTCGGCGTACGGGAACAGACTATGCTGAAGTAGCGTGGCAGCGAACGTGTTAATGTGGCTCCTATCCACTGTAAATCTAGAGTACATTTATACTGTGAAATAGGCTCCATATTTCTTTTTCTATTTTTTATATAGTCCAGAAACCCTGCTATTGAGACCAAATCATAGAACTTTTTTAAGTCACTTCAGGCTTCCAATAAGCTGAGGTGGTCTCGCACACATCAAACAATGATTCATCTCCCACCTAAAGCCAATCACAATTATCCACACTCAAGGTAGAATTGAAACCTGCAGCCTATTGGTTGAAAAGCAAATATGGTAAAGACCCTAACAGCCAAACAACCACTTCTAAACTGCAGCTAACCCACCTGCTACTCCATTTTGGCCCAGCTGTGGTATAAGGTTCTCCTTTAAGCAATGTAAGAAAGGATAGTACTGAACTAAGCTGAATGACTATGATATTTCAGATTATAAAATTTTTATGGTGAATTATCCAATACTGGATTCACTGTATTTTAATGGAGTTTCTATTCTTAGTCTTTTTCAACAGATATTTATATATGTATTACATAACTTAATTGTCATGTACCATTCCCCTCGGCTCAAAAGTAATTTTTAAAAGAATATTAGTCGCTTTCTCTTGTGGTACCAATTTCTCTATTCTCCATAACAATAATTCAACAGCAGTTTTAAGAAATCATTGGTGAAAGACTGTTTCATTAGATAGAGGAAGCACAGAAATAAAGAAAAGAATAAGGAAATTTAATGGCATCAGTTTGATATGTCTGCAATATGCAGCTTAAATTAAACTTACCAAAAAATTATATTCTTATTTAATCCTTTATCCAATCATAAGCAAACCAAGTTTGTGCACGAAGTATCTTAATGAATAGGCTGTGTAAATAGAGGTTAATGACTTCATATGAATTGCCTTGTTATCCCATAACAGAGCACATTTCCTTTCTGGCATGCTTTGTGCATTATGGGATACTAAGGAAATAGATGCAAAGTCATCAGCCTCTATATACAGATTGCCTAGTCATGAGGATACTTCAAGTGCAAACTTTTTTTGTTTTTACTTGGATCAAGGATTAAACAAGAATATAATTTCTTGGCGAGGTTAATTTGTAACCAAGTGAAAAAACTTTCTGCAATCATTTGTTTCAAATTGTAGGACAATTTTTCCTTTGAACTAATCTTTAGACAACGAGTAAATGGCATACTTATCCCACTTATACTTATTTCATGAAAGGTTTTATTTAAAACTGTGTAAAAAAATAAAAATAAATAAATAATTTACAAGCAGTGGTGTAGTCAATTTTGCCAATACCACTCATGTTAGCTAATACAAAAAGTCAGATATATATGCAATACAATGCTATAATTCAAGCATTATAAAACAAGGAATTAGTGCAAAACTGACAACTGGCATGCCAAAAAATGGATTAATTCCTTCCATCTGAAACTAGACATTACGCTGATTTGGCCAGAACAATGAGGTTAACTAATGCCTGATTTTGCTATAATAACTTAAGATATTAAGATGTGTGAGTTAGTTATTCTGATATTATTAAAAAAATGAGCTATGGTCTTCTCAAATTTGACCAAGCTAGGAGAAAAAAAAAAAAAACTTAAAAAGAAAACAAAGAGGAATGATATGTTCATATAGACAGACAGACAGACAGACAGACAGACACTCATATCTACATAAATACTCACTTTTGCCTTTCCTGTTTATAATTTTGTACACACTCATCAAACAGTTTTTGATTCATCTCCATAAACAATTTTAGGGCATTATAAATGAGTCCATGAATAGTTCTAAAAATATAATAAAGTTAAATTATACATGAAAGAAATATTTAGAAATAATATTACCAAGTATTAAATACACAGATATATATTAGACAACTCTCACTACAGGAAATGCCATTTTAAGCATTACCTCAGAGTCTCAGCTGAAACTCTATATGCAGTACGCTATGCTAAAAGAAATTTACAATAAGCAACCTATCTATCATTAAAAAACTATTCCTACAGTTGGAACAAGTATTCTACAGCGAAAATCGACTAATTCCGCACTGTCAAATTTTTAAAGCATATTCTAAGTTTTAAAATTAATGAAATAAACATGGAAAGTTTGCATTTCTGTGATATGGTCCTTTTGCAGTTGCAGCACCAACAAAAACTTCTTGAATTGAGATTGATTGAGAAGAAAAAAGTGAAGATGAATAATACAATTTAGTATGGAAAGCAGTATGCTTGGTATCACAAGACTGGATCACAAAAGGAATAAACGAATAAGAAATCAAACCAAAGACTGACATCACAGAAAGAGTGAAACATCTGAAGCGGCAATTGGCTGGACATATTGCTCGAAGACAAGATCAGTGATCGACAAAAGAAGTATTGGATTCGATTCCATGGGAGGAAAAATGAATAAGACACCAACCAAAATCAGAGTAGATTGATGATATCAGATTTCCAGCAGCAGTGACATGAAGAAGAAAACTAATGACAGACAGTTTTGGAGGCAATCTTGGAAAGGCCTTCATCCAGCACTGGACTGACAGTGGCTGATGATGATATTGGGAAAATCCCAACATGAATTTACAAAAAATAATAAATGTGCTAAACCAGGGATTCCCAAGAGGAGGATCAATATTTACTCCCCCACCATGCGCACAACAAGTTGATCACTAGAAATAGGGATTGATATATGCTAAAGGTCAATGAAGTAATGTTATAACAGTAAAGATAAAAACTAAATGATTTAAAAATATGAATATGAATGGTGGTCATATAAATTTTCAATTTTGACAATTCATTATTATCAATATGGGCAACTCCAAGAAATCCTTAGACTCATCGAGGGAGGTTCTAAACATCGTGTCAAGAACATATATTTGCACAGAATGTATTATACTTTGCTTTGGGCTCATTCACAGTCATGGCACCCACAACAGACTCTGGCAGCTCATTCCACTCATTCACCACTCTTCAATTAAAAAACCTAGTTCTAACACCCTTGCTCAGTTTCCATGGATGGCCCCTAGTTCTCCTGGCCCCACATCTATTCTGAAAAATTTCCTCTAAATTAATCTTGTAAAAAACCCCCTCAGTAATTTGAATGTCTCAATCATATCACCCCTTTTCCGTCTCTGTCAACCAGTTTCTGTAACCCACAAATCTTCAACCATTCTCACAAGGTTCATTCCATAGACCAGCTACCATCTTGGTCACTCGCTTCTGGATCTTCTCTACCTCCTCCCCATCATCAAGAAGCTGTAGCGCTCAGATCTGCACACAGTAGTCAAGAAGGTGTCTTATCAAAGCCCAATAAAGAAGAACAATAGCCTGCTTGTCTCTGCTCGTCAAAGTATTCTTCAGTAACCGAGTGAGCTGATGAGCTGCTTCAGCCAATTTTGCTATGTGCCCTCTAAACTTTAATTCCTTATCCACTAACACTCCCAAGTCTCCGGATTTAGATGATGGATATTGTATTTTCAGAGATGACAGAAGAAATAAGGAAGGAGGAGGGGTATTATTAATGATAGCTGAAGAACTTCAAGCAACAAAAATAGAAGTTAAGGAAGACTGAATCTGATGGAAATGGTTCATTTGAGGCTGTCCTGTATGAGATAGAGGCCAAAAGGACAAACTGTATTGTTGGTTACTGTTATAGACCAGGGTTCTAGAAGAAAATGTGAATGACATGCATCAGCAGATTAGCACAATAAATGCAGGCCAAGCAATTATCATGGGAGATTAACTATGGTAATATAGACTGGAAGGAAGAAAGGGGACATAGTAAAATGGAAATGGAATTTATACAGTTACTAAGGGATAATTACCTGAAACAGCACATAATGAAAGTGACCAGAGGTTTGAGTGTGTTGAATCTGGCAATAGCACCAGAAGATCTATCTATAACTGCAGTAGTAACTCTACCTCCAATTGCAGAAAGTGACCAAAACTACAAAGCTAGTGATTATGACAAACTTAGGAGGCAACTTGGAGTATTGCCATGACATAAGAAACTACATGGAATGAATGTCATTAGTGCATGGAAAATTCTCACAACTGGCTATCAACAAGAACTACGCCTTCTCACATTGCTTACATGAAAGCTTGATACAGTTGCAAGAAAATCATCAATGCATCAAAAACTGATTTCCAAAGAACCAAAAGCAGGAAACTGCACCATGCCCAAATGGCAGCCATCCATTTTGGTCTCTTTCCAAAGCAGTTGGCCACAACTTTTGCCAACCAGTGCTCCTACCACTACCGCACCCAGATAGGTTTATTGCATTGTCATCCACAAAAAAAAGGCCAATCTCCTGGCATCATATTTTCCCTCAAATGCCTGCATAGATGATTTTGGTAATTCCCCCAACCACTCCAAACACTTACCTTTCACAAGAAAGTGATCAGAAAAACTTGTCTAAATTAGATCCTGAAAAGTCCATTATCCTGAAGATTTGCAAGCCAGATTAACTCCTATTCCACGTCATCAGTTTATGCTCTCTTCCTCCACTGGTATTACCATACACTGTGGAAAGTAGCCCATGTACAACTTTTTCCAAAAAACAAAAGGGAAGGGAGTGACAAATTCTTACCATAAGACTACTGCCAAATCTCTCAAACATCAGCCCTCTCCAAAGTAATGGAGAGAACCATCAATAGTCAACTCCTATGGTTATCTCAAAAGTACTCAAATTAAAGATACCAATAAATCATATATACTTTTAATCCTTTGTCCAAGTGTAAGCAAACAAGTTTGCACCTGAACTATTTTCAGGATTAGGGAAACTTGTATATAGAAGCTTATGACTTCACATCACTTGCCTTGGTATCCCATAATGCAAAGCACATATCCTTATGGGTATGTATAATAATGCTATGCATTATGGGAAGGGTCACTACCCAGATCAGTTTTGACCTTTATTGAGGTCTCATCAGTGGGAGCCAGACCCATAGGTGATGGCAAGTTTGAAGTAATGAACAAGTCATATTTTCATATAAAAGTTGCCAAAAGGTGTCACACCATATTATTAAAATACTCTGGCTTAGAGATAGTTGTTGGAAGATTTTTCACTTGGTTATACTATATATTAAAGATACCAAGAAATTATATACTTGGTTTAATCCTTTATCCAAGTGTAAATAAACAAGTTTGCACCTTAACTATTTTCAGGACTGGAGCAACTTGTATATAGAAGAACCAAGTGAAGAAACTTCCAACAACTATCTCTAATCCAGAATATCTTAATAAGGTGTGCTCCCTTATGGCAACTTGTATATGAAAATATGACTTGTGCATTACTTCAACCTTGGTATCACGTATGGGTCTGGCTCATACTGATATGAGACCTTAATAAAGCTTGAAACCGGTTTGGGTAGTGACCCTTTCCATAATGTATAGCATTATATATACCTGTAAGGATATGTGCTTTGCATTATGGGATACTAAGGCTAGTGATGTGAAGTCATAAGCTTCTATATACAAGTTGCCCCAGTCCTGAAAATAGTTCAGGTGCAAACATTTGCTTACACTTGGATAAAGGATTAAACCAAGTAAATAATTTCTTGGTATCTTTAATTTATATCAAAAGTACTCAACTAATAAACTACCACCAGTATGGATGCTGCCAGTACTGTTCAGCAGGAGATCTGCTCATCTATGTCATCCATCGCTGGATAAGGGTTTAGCACAAGGGCCTACTAAGTAAGCTCCCATCATTCAATTTGTTCCGTGCCTTCTGCAACTGAGTTGCCAGTTGGATGCACATTGTATGTCATGGTGGATGGTTTCCTATTTTATAACTATATAACTGATGCTAGAGTCTCACAAGGTTCTGTAATCTCACCCATCCTCTTTTTTCAATATATCAGTGACCTGATCAAGATGATCATCAAACCGATACACAGTTTTGCCAACAACAGAACACTACTTCCTCTTCCTCACTTGACAAACCAACCATAACCCATAGAGCATAAATCAATGTAAAGCTAAGTTCTGATCTCCAAATCATTCTTCAATGGGACTCAGATAATCTTGTTAATATCAATGCCTGCAAAACAAATCAACATTCTTTCAGTCTGACCTTTGACAACACCCCCCCCCCCCTAATCTCTAGGCAAGATGAGATTTCTCTCCTTGGGATTACCTTGACATCAAGACATCTCTTGGCTTATTACAACCATTGCCTCCTCAGAAAAAAAAAAAAAAAAAAAAAAAAAAATGGGATTCCTCTTTACCTTAAATTACCTTACCTATGAACAGCTATTAAGCATGTACAAACCACAAAATTGCCCATCCATCAAGTACTGCAGACATCTGGAGTAGTTCCCCCCCCCCCCCCCCAAGAGCTCCCTAAAAATACTCAATGCAATACAAAGATAGAAATCAGACTGATAAATGACTCGGCTCTTACCGACTCACTCCAACTTCTCTCGCAAATATTCATTAGAACTGGCATCAATAATTCTCCCACTTATACAAAATCCACTGAAACCTGCATTTACCACACACACACACACACACACACACACACCCTTTCATAGTCTAACTCCATTACTCATAGAACAAGTTTCTCTTCCTCCTCTTTCATTCCAGCTGCTGTTGTTGTTCCCTGCCATGTATTTCCCAAAGAATACAATTCTTTGGGAAATTGCACACATACCCACATGCCATTCAATTCTACTTCCATGTTCACCCTGATACTTGTTTTAATACACTGAGCATCTCCAATTCATCTACATCAATTTTCACATCAGTCTCGACATGTTTAAGTTCAAAATCTCCACTTGGATGATACAACCTTGCAAAATGATCACTTAGTAACTCAATGTAACTAAATTTTTTAAGAAAATTAAAATGTGGACTAATATATTAACTAAAATAAATTTAATCAATACTTCTAATATTTTAGAAAAGTCAAATTGCCATCATTAGGAAACAATAAAATATGATTTGTGCATGGAGATTTATTAGCATCATAAATAATGAGAATTATTCTGATGTCCTTCTAGTGAAAGATCAGAAGGGTGTACAGTGAGCAATTTCTGGTACTGTCCGACCACAGATCTGAGACCCTCAGTTGGTTTGGTGCCAAGAAGAGTCAATTCATGTTGAAGGAAAGAAATGAATAAGGCGATATACGAATTTGTTACCAACATGCGAAATAAAGTGCATAAACGTAAAATTTTCCCAACTGTTACACGAGAAAAATAGTTGCCACTTTAAAAACTTTAATGTTCATAAAAGAAAAGTTAATTTTCCGACGTATAATAATACACAATCCATTCCACAAGACAGATTGATTACCTATTATCAGAATGGATTCTCCTTCGACACATGTGCAGAAGTGTAGAAGGGTCTCGCATCTGTGTTGCAAAAAAATTTTTGCCTTGATCACCTATATAAAAGTTGCAAGAAAGAAAGAAAAAAAAAAAAAAAAAAAAAAAGATGACGTTACCGTGGGTTCATCAGAATGTCAGAGAAGTGGAAATAAAGGGCAGGAGTTACGTCAACCTTGGTGACTCCATTTAATAATATCAAGATCCTTCCTTTGGAGATTGGATCAAGGTTATATTGTGACTAGTCGTGTAATTTAGTGCTCGTGTAAAATGAGTAATTTTTTTTTATCTGTTTTATTGTCCTTTTTCCTTAGAAAATTAGTGTATTATAGTATTAGTGTAGATTTTGTGTATTTAGCATAGCACCATCACGACGAACAATGACGGAAAAGACCATTGTGGGGTGATTTGAATTTGTGGGATTTTATTCAGTGCAGCGGGTGTGAAATGTATTCGTCTAGAAAATTAAAGAATATGTGTAAGGAAATTGAAACTGGAGAGAGAGTTTGTATTAAGTGTTTCAAAATTAAGTGTCTGCTGGTGACGATAACACAATAAATACTGACAGTAAGATGGAAAATTATGTTATTAACATTGAGCGTGCGGCCATGGAAATAGAGAAGAACGAAATGGATATTATGGATATCCTTCATAGGACAAAGCATGAAATTGAACAATTTCAGAAGTGGCAGGAGTTAAAAAAAAATGACCGAATAAACATGAAAAACAAGTTAAAGAGAAAATTATGAATGGGGACTCAATGATCAGGGGAGTACTTAATGAAAATGTGAAAAAATCAAGTTTCCCAGGTGCAAAACTGTAGGTCGAAGGAAATGATTGTCCTGGTTGGTACAAATAATTTGAGAGGTGAGAAGTATTCTATGAAGTATTCTATAGGAGGATGTAAAGGAGTTGTTAGAAGAGGCAAAACTGAAGAGTGAGATGGTGAGGATTGTAAGTCTCCTACCACACTATGATAGAGGCGAACTGAGGAGGGAATCGATAGCCAATGAGTCTATACACAGATTGTGCAAAAGAAATTATGTAGAATATGTGGATTTGTGGTCTGTTTGATGGAAAGAAGGATTTGTACAATGCTGATAGACTGCATTTAAATGGTTTTGGTGCTAGGTGTCTAGAGAGAACTTTGTTCAGAGTGTGCTGAACAGCAAATTCAGGAAAACATGAGTAATTAAGGTGGAAGCAAGTGAGTTTGTGTGAAGGCACCCATGAAGCGAGTGAGCGTAAGAATGATCAAGTGAGGAATCAAGTCTCTCAAGCAAAAATATTGAATAGGGTAGTCAACTCAGAAAGTAAAGGAGGGTGGGGGGGGGACTAAATGGATGCTGTCATTTCTATATACTAATGCTAGAAGTATCAAAAACAACAAGGAGTTTTTGGCATTAAGTGAGACTTGGCTAACAGCAGATGATGCAGTTACAAGTATTGAATGTGAAGGGTTTAGTATTTTTAGGAAAGATAGAGAAGTAGGATAGGGGAGGGGAGGAGTACTGTTGATGATAGCAGATGAATTGCAACCAAAAAGAATAGGAAACAGGCAGGGGAGTGGTAGTTCATTTGAAAGTATCTGGTATGAGATTAAGGCCAATAAGACAAAATATACAGTTGGTTGTTGCTATAGGCCAGGGAGTTCCACACGTGATCTGGAAGACATGCACTGCCAAATCAGTACAGGCAGAGTGATTATTATGGGGGACTTCAACTATGGAGATATAGACTAGAAGGAAGAAAGATCACATGGCAGGAAGGAAATAGAATTTATACACCTGCAAAGAGATAATTATTTAAGGTAGCATGTGATGGAGGGTACTAGGGGTGGGAGAAAATTGGACCTGGTCAAAAGATCAGAAGAGCTATCAATAACAAAGGTTAACATTACCTTCAATTGATAAAAGTGACCGTGTGGTCTTTATTTGGAGGAGATTGTAAAACATTAGGAATATTCTATCAAGAAGGGGTATTTGTGGGACCACAAGCAGGTGATTATGACATGCTTAGGAAGAAGCTTAAATATGTATGATTGTATAAAACAATGCAGGATAAGGATGTTAGTAGTACACGGGATATAGTTAAGAGTCATCTAGAGAAAGCAGTATTAAATTGTATAACTAGGATTAGGAGGGTTAAATGATTCGAGTAGGAGTTAAATGGATGAGTAATATCATTTAACACGAGCTGCAGAAGAAGAAAATGATGTGGAGGGTATATAAAGAAAAATGTGACCAACAAAACTTATGAACATACAAGGCTCAGGCAAAAAAAGTGATCAGCATGGCAAGGAAGGTAAAATCAGATTATGACAGGAATCTAGCTGAGCAGACAAAGGAAATCTCAAACAGATCTTTCATTATGTGGCAAGTAAGAGGAAGAATTACTATGGAAGAATAACCTTGATGAGTGCTGATGGTCATGAGGAGACAGAAGCAGATAGAATAGTTGAGTTACTGAGTTACTACTTTGCAGGGGTATATCATCCTAGTGAGGTTACTGCTTTAACCTATGAGGCAGGCATTAATGTGGGAGCAGAGGTGGATGAATTGGAGGTTCTTAGAATATTGCAGATTTTCAATGTAAATACAGCTGTGGGATTAGATGGGATATCAGCTAGGGTTTTGCGAGAATGTGCAAGGGAACTGGCAATGCCTTTGACTTTGCTCTTTAATTCTCAGCTCTGGTAGAGTTTCAAGGGAGTGGAAAGAGGGCAAAATAATTTCTTTGCATAAGTGAAGTTATAAGACTGAAGTGCTAAATTATAGACTAACCAGTATCTCGGGCATGACTGTAAAAGTACTAGAAAAATTGGTAAAAAAGAGAATTCAAGATCAATCCTTCACATGGCTTTGTGAAAGATCGGTCATGCCTTAGTAATCTACTAACTTTTTATAATAGAGTAACAGCAGAGTTGGATAAAGGAAATGGAAAGGAAAATGAATTGATTTTGCAAAGGCATTTGACAGAATACCATGGAACTCTGTTACGCAAATTAGAACAGATGGAGATGGACATGGCACTGATTAAGTGGATAAAAGGGTGGGTTCTGGACAGATATCAAAAAGTGGTATATGGAGTGGGCAGAATCGAGGCGAAAACAGGCGACTAGTATGTGCTGCAAGGTTCATGTTGGGACCGTTGCTGTTTAATTTGTACATAAATGATATAGAAAATAACTTGAAAAGAAATATTCAGTTTGCTGATGATGTGAAGTTAGGTGGAGTAATAGTTAATCAAGGCAATGTGGAGAGCTTGGAGGATAATTTAAGTACGTTGTCAGTATAGGCAAAAGTTAATGGGTAGCAGTTTAATGTCGAGAAATGTAAAGTTATGCATTTTGGGATAAATAGATTACAAGCTGTTATCACATTGATGACACTGTACTCCATGAAACAGATGAAGCTAGAGATTTAGGGGTAGTGGTAGGCAGAGAATTAATGTTTAGAGGACATATTGGTATGGTTGCTAAGGTAGACCATAAGATTATTTGGGTATTGAAGAACATATTAACAAGTAGAGATAAGGAAGTTGTTATTCCTCTTTATAAGATCTTGAAAAGCACACATCCAGATTACTGTGCTCAAGTCTGGGTCCCCTGGATTTCTTGGGGATGAGGAAGCAGTGTAGAGGATTCAGAGGTGAATGACCAAGATGGTGAGTGTTCTGTGGAATGTTCCCAATGAGGATAGATTGCAGAAGTTGGTTGATAGGAGAAAAGAAATGGAAAAGGATAGAAACATTCAAGTTGCTTAAAGGGTTTTATAGGATAGATGAAGGGGAAATGTTTCAGCACTTGGTTAGAGGGACCAGAACAAGGGGGGGGGGTCATCCCTGGGAGTTGAATAAAGGTGCAAGGACTAGATTTTTTGCTTGCAGAGTCGTGAATGAGTGGAATGGGTTGCAAGAGTCAGTTATGAGTGCTTTGTTTGTCAATGAGTTCATAGAGAGGTATGATAAATTGTGTGGATAGATTGGGTCTTCTGCGATGAGTCTTCGGACTCCATGGAGTTGCCCATATTATAATAATAATTTCACTTTTATTACGATTCTGTCAGTGATGCTATATATTTATTCTGCTTTTTTTTTCTGCAGAACTTTCATATCTCTAGTCTCTTGTCAGGAAAATAAAACATTCTGACTCAAATCTCAGATCCACAAGTTTAAAACTGATTTGAATACTGTCATGAAAAAAATTAAACCTGCCAAGAACTTACATTCTTGTTTAATTCTTTATCCAAGTGTAAGCAAAATTTATGCATGAAAGATATTTACAACTTGGCTACTTGTATGCAATATAGAGGCTAATGACTTCACACCAACTGCCTTAGTATCCCATAATACAAAGCATCATGGGATACTAAGGCAATGCATACAGTAGCAGAACAGTATTAAAATGATGTCAAATGTGAAGAATTTGTGTTGGCTACTGTTGATGTCCTTGTGGTGTAAATAAAAATAAGTTAAGGAAATCGAAAATTACATTTGCGATACTTCAGACATTTCAAATAAGGAGAAACTCATCCAATTATATGAGATGCATACATAAAAATCAAAATAAGCATTTGTGTACATAATTTCTCTCAAGCTCAGCTGCAGTGTACTATGATAGATGACAGAGTGAAATGAACAAGTCATGGAAGACTAGTAATTTGTTAGAAGGTAAGTGAAACTGAAGTAACATGCTGGAAAAAAAACAATGGACTATGGCAAAATTAAAGAGCAACACGCCAGATCTTGAAAATTATTACACATAATTTGAATTTAGCTGTTTTTCTGGTATTAAAGATATTTTCTTTGTGACAAATGATAACTGACACTGAGTTTAATAGGTCATGATAATATACACCATTAAACCGACTAGTTTCATCAAATATGCTAGTGACTTCTTCTGGGTTAGGAAGAACACAAAAAAACACAATAAGCAGTAAACATGGGCCCAGTACATAACTAGAACCGAACATGTATGAATAGTTACACAAAAGTTAAAAACATGGAGCATGGAAGCTGGCATGGGTCAGTCATTGTTCAGTAGTTATGCATGAAAGTTGGCAGAAAAGTTCAAGTTCATGTGGAATAAGTGACTTCCAAATATCACATAAAATCATTCCTTGGTTTCTGTTGAGTGTGCCTTGTGAATGGAAGTTGTCTTCCATGCAAGGCATGGAGCTCTTGTTCCCATTCAATATTGTGGTGAGTGTAGGAGAAGTGGATAGCTAGGCCTGAACTGTCTTTTCAGTTGTTATTAACATCTCTAACATGCTCTTTTTGTCTAATTTCCAAACTTCTAGATGTTTGCTCGTAAGCAAGGCGGCAAAAGTACATGAGATATTGTAAACTCTAGAATGTTTGAAAGAGGTGTGGTCCTTAGAAACAGAGCTCATATAGTCACAATGGGCTTGAAAGCTAATCTTATGTCATGAGATTTCAGATTTTGAAAGAAAGTCTACCAATATAAGGGACAGAAACTGAGGCTCTGTAGCAAATGTCAGGAATCTGTTGTGGAGCAGGAGTAGAGAATAGCAGAATATCCATTGCTCAGCAATAGTTGGAGAAGAGAATGTAATTCTTCTTTAAGTGTTTCTTCGACAGATCACCCTTTTTTTCAGGCTATGTATAATACCTAATTTTTTCGACATATGGTGCAATGAAAAGAAATGACCTGTATGAGTAGACTTACAGTATATGCTAAGAAAGAGGAGGACTCCTCTTTTTTTTTTTTTTTTGGAAATTAAAACATTGAAATTAAAATTACAAAGGTAATTTTCCTTCATGTTCAAGTTCTAAAGTGAATTTTATGATGGAAGGAATTAATAGATGAAGAAAATCGTGTAACTTAACCACACTGCGTTTTCAGATTAGAAATGTCATCTACATATCTCCACCAAAGTGAATGGTTTGGAATTTGTAGATGGCAAGAAATCTTTTCCAAAGTTTACCATGAATAATTCAACAAAACAGAAGGAGATAGAGGGCTTCACACTGCAAGGCCAGATAGCTTTTTTTACATTTTCTCATTCCATCAGAAATAATATGAGTTGAGACGATGTCTAAATAGTTGGGAGATGTCAGGAGGGAACAGATCATCTACAAATGCCATAACTTCATCAACAGGAACATTTGTGAACAAAGATACGATATCAAGATTAGCTAGAATGTCTGTTGGCAACAGAAATTTTATTGAAAACTTGCAAGCACTTTGTAGAAAAACTAGGAGAAATTTCTATCTTACTGATGGCCTATTAAACCCAGTGTCAGTTATGATTTGTCACATTCATTTTTTTGGTTGCGAAATCTACATCCTCATGAAGATGTTCTCTTTGTTGCTCAAATTTGAAACTGGTAAACACGCGCGCACGCACGCACGCACACACTGGTATGCTGAAAAAGATGTGATAATCACCATGAATGAATTGAGGTAGAACCATGTAATTTACACACTATTTTACATATTCCCAACAAAGTGTTATCCACTTGTTACAATGCTGCTGCAGCATTACAATCCTCTGAAAAAAAAAAGTATTTTCCCTTGTACAAACCAGTCCTTAGCTGAAGATATGACTTCGCCTGTGGTAAATTTTGCTCCTTTCAAGTGTTTCTTTAAATTTGGGAATAGGAAATAGTCAGATGGGGCCAGATTTGGCAAATAGGGTGGGTGAAGCAGACATTGAAAGCCCAAGTTGTGTATTGTTTGTTGGGTTACATGTGCAGTGTGAGCAAGTATGTTGACCTACAAAAGCAACATGCCCCTCCTCACTTCCCAGTGGCATGTTTTTCTTTCAGAGCTGTTGAATAAACTGCTGCTCTTTAAGGTACTTGGTAAGGATTACATCATTCATATCCCAAAAGATAAAGGCAAGAACCTTTCCTTCTGACTTTTGAGTTCGGAGCTTCTTCAGCTATGGAGAACCTTTGTGTCTCCATTCATTGACTGTTGTTTGGTCTCTGGGTAATAGTGATGAAGCCATGTTACATCATAATATGAGCCAAAAAAATTTACACCCAATTTCCCAAAATAACTCCAAATCCCTTGAGATGAAAGCACACGTGTCCTCGTTTGGTTGGCATTCAAAACATTTGGGGAACCCACTTCGCTGAGAGTTTCTGCATGTCCAGATGTTGGTGGATAATGATCCCAATTCATTTCCTGGATATCTCCAGTCTTTGCAATGTCTTGGTTGGTATTTATCTATCATCAAGGATAATGGCATGCACTGCATCGATGTTTTCAGGTGTGATCACTGTGAAAGGTTTACCTGACCAGGGGGCATCTATTGTTGCAGGATGTCCAGTTTTAATCACCCATCTGAAAACTGTTGGATATGCAGGGAAACAGTACCCTAAACTCTCACACAAAGTTTGGTGAATCTCATTTTTAGACTTTTCTTGCAGCACGATAACCTTGATGATGGCCCACACTTCTGTGTCTTTGAACTACTTCAAAATCTCTGACATATCTTCTTACATATCCCAAAAGAACAACTTATTACAATTTGATGAAGCATGGGGATTAAAGGGTTTTTAAGATATGTTCTTTGTTTCTTTCATTTTTTTTTTTGGTTATATCAGTTGCTTTAATATCATTTTTGTTCTAGGTGTTTATCAGAACTTTTCAGTCCCCCTACCCACTGTGTGTGCACGCGTGCGTGCATATGTGGTATTTCTAGAGCTCTGGTCATGATATAGTCAAGCAATGTTTTTATTAACAGATGCAAGTGAAAAATATAGCATAATGATGTTTCATATGAGACATGTCACAGCATTGTTTATCTTAACATTAAATGATGTAAACAACCTAAGCCAAGACATTTCATTGTTTACTTTATATATAATCAATATATAGTATAAGAACATAAGAGATAATTCACCAAAACATAAGATATTCAATACTACTTTAATAAATGGTGTTTTAATATTTCCACAAGAAACATGAATCATTTCAAAAATGCAAATTTCCTAACCAATTTTTTATACTCATGGTCCACAGACCAATGTCATTATTTAATTCATTTGACAATGTTTTTCTGACCACAAAGGTGTCGGTTAGGATTGTCTGAAACTCAGCTGATATTCTCTTTAATGATCCATAACCTAAAAATAATCATAAAGGATTATTCTGAGGCTATCATCCAGGGCCGCCCCGTGCAAATGCACGTCTTGCACCATCGGTAGAGCCGGCCCTGCTATCATCAAGCTATTTTATTAGAGGTGCTATACATGTGTATATATATATAAATATGCTTGTCATATTTCGGCTATTTTTTTTCATTTTTAATTGTTTATAACAATGTTTTCAGCTCTTACTATTTGGTATTGTTGGGTACCCACAAAGCAAAATGCAGTAGAGATCATGTGCATTCAAATAAATATACTAAATTGTGTGTGTGTGTGTGTGTGTGTCCACATCAATTATGGAACATCTAAAAGTTGCAAAAATTTTCTATAACTTGGAAAAAGAATTGAAGAATATAATTACTGAATTACTGGACAAATATACTCTAATTTCTAAACAAGTGAAAAAACTACAACTATCTCTAATCCATAATATTTTAACAATAAGGTGACACACCTTTCTGCTGCTTGTGTATGAGAAATATATTACATCTGCATTAATTCTACCGTGATATCTCAACATTACTGATCTCAATTGTGCTGGTATCTGGAATTAGCTGATCTAGTAAGTATTTGGTTAGTCAACTGATACTTGGTTCCAGATTAATTGAGTCATCTCTCGTCATTCACTTCGCATCTCACTGTGAGTTTCTCTTGGATTAGTTTTTGGGTATTGGATCATGATTCAACTCCAACCCTCCAGTTTTTGGATATAGCTAAATATCCTTTTTTTTTTCTCTCTCTCTACTTTAACCATTCCTGACAAAGCAGTGAATGACAGATCTGAATTAGGAGCACTTGGACTATGAACAGGAGCTCAAGATGAATGAGCAGACTAAGATGATCATGGAAAAGAAATGACTGCACCATTTCCCAAACACAGCACCCAATACACTTAACACCAAGCTAACAATAGAATTCTAGTAGGCCACAAAAGGCACAAGACAACAATTAATGAAAACGCAGAACTGCCCATGGACCCATGGACAAAGAGACCAACAAATGGGAAAGAATACCTCCAATCATACTGCAAGACAGGGTGCAGTAGGCCACACTAGTCTCAAGCTCTAAAAATCTGTACAATAGAGTTCAACAGGACTAAGAAAACCAATGAAAGGGTCTACATTCAACCACAGATGGTTACTGACTACTGCACAATCATGAAATTCATGGATGAAAAAAAAAAAGTCCCGTATCACACATTTAGCTTGAAAAGCAAAAAAATACCCGAAGGTAATGCTACATGGATTCCTGAATTAGTGACAGCTGAAGAAGTGGTGGTCGATCTCCAGAATTGCAAGCTACAGCCCATCAAAGTAAGCCACATGCTGAAAGCAAACAGCTAATGCTGCTTATGCTGGCCGAAATCAGTAAAGAGCAGCACAAGATCTTTGATATCATAAGTGTCTGTGACCTGGTCACCAATCCAGAATCTCTATGCCAAAGAGCATCCAATGGCCAATATGCCACTGCTGCCAAAAAGTTGGCCATTCACAGTGCTGTAAGACCAAATTTTGTTGCATAAAGTGTGGGAAAAATCATGCAATGGCTACATGCAAAAAACTGAGAACAGAGCTGGTAAAATGCACCAACTGCGTGGGCCACATCCTGCCAACTATAGAGGGTGCATGGTATACCCAATCTCCAAGAAACTGGCAAAATTAACTTGGATCCAGTATGACAAGACTGCGGAAAAAACCTACCACATCCAACCCTGAAAAATCCTAAAATAAACCAATACCTGCACAAGCACATGCCTCAAATGAGAAGTGGTGGTGGTATCTAAAAAAGCAACAAAATTAGAACCTCAGCTACCCAAAAGGTCTAATAAAGCTGCCAAGGTAGCAGTCATTCTGGTGGACATGCTTACTGAACATTACAAATCCAAAAGAGTCAAGAAGTCATAAACTTGTTTGTTAGGTGAATGCAAGCAATCCTCATACTAATCAATGATGGTTAATAAACCATGTGATTAGTATTACTTAATTGTACCACACCAATTGCAAACTCTGTGTGTGAAGCTGAATGGAATTAGATTATGTAACATAAAATCACAGCATGCATTGTTTTCCATTTCTGACTATTGCCATTGTTTGGTTTTTGCTAAAATTTATCTGCAATGCATAGCCTTAGCAGATTTTCCTAATTTTTCCTAATGTTTTTATGTAGGTTTTCAATCATATACTTTAAGTTTTCCTTATTATCTGTAAACAGTACTATAATCACTTGCATATTTTATATGATGCAAATTTTGTCCATTCACAGTTATTCTCATGTATTAGCCAGATTTATAGGTGAAAATAAACATATTTTTTAAAATGTTTTTATTTGTAATGCCAGCTTGGATGACCAAGAGGATAACTTCTTTGCTTTCCAATCAACATGATAATGGTTTGAATTGGACTTTGACATGGTTGCTTGTGAAAGTCTTTAGGTAATATATAATTTACTGTTTGATACTTCATCTATTTTTGGAGAAAAAATTTCATTTTCATTGCTAAAAACCAAAACCTAAATATTCAAGTTTTATTTTGCTCTTTCTTTCTTTCTGCATTAGATGATTGTTTTTTTTTTATTTTATTTTATTTTTTTATAAGATTATAACCTCAATATTATTAACCTGACTGCAAATATATTGCCCACTTAGTATCATATTTTAACTGGTGTGATTATTAATACAATCTTAACTTTATAAGAATTACATGGACTACTGAAATGTGTATTCAATTCAATGTCCTCATTATATAAAGACAAATTCAATGTCCTCATTATATAAAGAAAAACATTTTCCTGAGTAGCCTATGTGGAAAGGCTAAACAAAACAAAACATTTAAACTTACTTATTCCAGTGTGTTTTTGAGTTCTTATATAATGCTGGAAACATAATTGGAAGAATTTGGCTAGCATTATCACTTATGAGACTCATAATATATTCATTATTCCAGTAATACAATGCCCTTTCAGCAACCTATATGGTAATAAAATGTATTAATTTACTGGCAATGCAATAAAAAGTAAACTAAGAAACATTTCAACATTCTTAATATTCAGAAATCTCAACACCTACATTTCAAGAAGGATGTCTTTAATACGAGTTGAAAATTGCATAATTATCAATTCAAATGTGTTTATTCTTAAAAAGTAATTTATAATCAAAGAGACACATATCAAAAACAGTTGGCCAATAAATCCACCAATGCCTGACAGTTTTCAATTATGGCTAATACATAATTCAATGCTACTAGGAAGTATCCTAGAAAGGATCGGCAGAACTTTAAGGCTCCTTAAAGATAAGGGTAGAAGAAATCTGAAATACTTTGGACACACTGAAAGGATGGAAAGATGTCTTCTCAAAACAGTAATAGAAGGTAAAGTTCTTAGAAAAAGAGAAAGAGTAGACCCTCAATGAAATGGATGGATAGTGTGTCTGAAGTGACTGGAGAGTGGATCATCCAGAAGGGCATAGAAGACCACCTGGTGAAGACTAATATGGCACATAACTGAGGAATGGAGTGACCATACAGCATCTGATGATATCCAATAGTTGGATGAAGGAAGCACTCATCCCAAGTTTAACTGAGAGAGAGAGAGAGAAAAATGAATGACAGGAATATAAACAGGTATAACTTTATCACAGTAACTTCTGGTATACAATGTCTACATAGTACAGTGCTCTTCCAGGGAGTTTGGTGTATCTATCTGTACATCATCAAAATTCCTAACATGTAACCTCAATGGATGTATGGGATACTTTGAAGTACTGCATAATTAAGTTTACACAATTAATAGCTTTGTATCAACAATTTCCTTCCAAATTAATCAGTTGTCATATCCCAACACTATCAGATCTTGCATTTCAAGTCTTCTAAGGCATTATTAATTTCATTAACCCTTCAATTTGGCCTTACCCTAGGCCTCTTTTCCTGCAATCCTAACACAAAATGCCTGTTTGGCTAACCTTTTCTCTCCCATTCTGTTTATATTACTTTAATTACATGCTACTTTAAATTAGCTCTAGCCACACAGTCTTAAACGTTAACAATGCCAAGTTCCTTCCTAATGCCTTCACTATTCACATGCTTCTGTTAACTTTTCTCAGCACTCTCATATCTGTGATTTCTAGTCTTTGATCAACTGTTTTATTTCTAATCCAACTCTCAGATCCATAAGTATAACTGGTTTGAACATGGTCTTGTACATGGCTAGTTTAACATTTTATCTGGTCACATACAGAAGTAGTAATTTTATTTCTTCCAGAAACATGAACTTTCATCATATAAAACAGCAAATGGCTGGCCAGAGTAATGTTTCAGCATTACTCTGGCCAGCTCATTACTCATGATCACTGTGAAACAACACTGTGATTATGAGTCTAGTATATTAACATAATATACTAGACTCATAATCATCATTTTCTGGTGTATTCCTACAAGAAGTAAGAGAATAAATAAATACCAGAAAATGATGACTGTGAGGCTAGTGTGTTGTGTTTCTAATATAATATCCACAGTTTTGCTGATGAGAGTAAACTGCATTCATGCATTCTACTTACTTTACAATGCTTCTGATGTTATAAACATTGACTGTAGGTCAGTGTTTATAGCATCAGAAGTTGTCCTTGTTCCACTGTAAATGGAACAAGGACAACTTCATCGCCTCCAATTACTGAAACACAGGCCTCCCTTTGTTTCCAAATCTCAATTCACATTTCCTTACTTGTGATAATATCTGAATTGTGAGTAAACCAGATATCCTTTCTTGGAACATTTACCTCCAGCCTTTCATGGTACATGCAGACACTTGATGTCCTCACATGATAAGCTACTAGCTTTGTACAAATCTCAAATCCACCCAAGCTTAAAAATGCTCATATTTGGAGTAGTGTGCAAGCACACTACTCCAATTCCTCCAGGAATAAGGAGTACCCAACCTATTCTGTAGGATTTCGGTTCCAAATGCCTACAAGGTAGAAAGTGTAAGTCTACGCGTGAGCGTAAATTAGGATAGGATAGAAATTAGTATTCATGTATATATCTAACAAACTTCATGAATCAAATTTTTTTATCCTACACAACTGTAAGCAGCTAACTTTCATATGATATTTTCATTCATATGAGACCAATTCATATTATAACAACTGGGATTCTATTCAACTTACCTACATCATCTCGCAAAGTTTTAATTTCGCTATATCTGTTCTTCTCTTACACAGGGAGAAGGAAGAACGTCTTTTACCCTCGTAAAACACACAATTACTATCACTCAACTATGTTGGCTTTGTACCTTGCTTAACATGGAAGTGAGAGAGAAGGAGTTCACTTAATTACCAATTAAGTGCCTTGTACCTTGTACCTTATAATGTACCTTAATGTACCTTGCTTAACATGGAAGTGAGAGAGAAGGAGTTCACTTAATTACCAATTGGAGAATTCTTCGTTTTCTATAAATGTCTAAGTAGTTACTTCAAGTAAATAGATACTGCCAGAATTCAACTGAAGGAAATTCAATAATGCCAGTGATATCTTCTTAGAATCTTTCCTAATTTGTTGTATCTACATTAATGAAATGAAGCATTACTGTTACATCTGCCTGATAGCATGCTTAAGCAGTTCAGTCTTTTTTTTTTCTTCTTCTTCACTCTACTTGTGTTTGATTCCTTCTTTTCTTCCAACTCTCTCATGCTAAAGCGCCACACTCCTTTCTCTTTCTGTGCTCCCAATTTTGATTTCCCTCCCCCTTTCCTTCCTTCCTTCCTCCTGTTCCCTATATTTGAGGTTGTGTGTGAAGTTTATATCTCCCTCTCTAACACTCACATGATCATAAATGAATAGATTGGTTGTGATTTGTGGGTATGCATCGTTTAGTCCTTGTGTTCACAACTACACACACACACATATATATATATATACACCTAAACCTCTTTTTACGTGTAAATAGAATTCACGTAAAAAGAACTACTGACTCCATAGAAAAAGTGAAGATTGGTTCCAAACCTGAAGTATAAGCAAAATAATGAAAAAAACAAAACATTAAATTCATTAGGATCATAAGATTTTTATTTACATTTCATGGAGAACACACATACATATAATTAATTTTAATAACTTTAAAAAAAAAAATATTCATTTCAGTTGTTTGCTAAGGATTCTATAAAAAAATTATGTTATTCGCCATCAGTTTCTGACAATAAACGTGAAAGCTTTCGTTTTCGTGAGACTGTAATATCACTAGAACTACTAGATATGGTATTATCGTCATCGACTTCCGCCTCAACTTGTGGAACTCTTTTTGTCATATCTTGAACAAAAGTACCACTGGTTGTTTCAGTAGTTTTGGGCATGAACTTGGTTATTAATTGCTGTGTTGATACTTTAGATAAGTCGCGATATAATTCTCTGTATGAAGACATTAACAACTTAAGCTCATGTAAAAACTTCCCAGCATGTTCTTCATTTGGATCATGTCGGGCAAAATAATTGCCTAAATTACTGGCCAGTTTAAGACCCTCTTTAATTATATCAGCAGTAAAAGTAGGATTATCTTGATCATTATCATTAACTTCTTTGCTTTCAGGAGTCTCAGAAACTATCTCCACTACTTCTTCTTTGCTAAGAGGTTTATCAATTAACAATTCTTCGATATTTGCTGACATAAGATCATAGAATCCTTCTCTGCCAATTTCACATGCCAAACTTATTATATTGGGGAATTCTGCAGTATGATTGAAGGGATCGATTGAGCTGAAGTATACGGCTGCAGTTTTTTAATCTGTTCATAAAATCTCAATGCTAATTGCTTGATGGAATTTCTATCAATTGGAATTCTTTTTTTTTGTACATTATCTTCTATCCACATCACTAAAGCTTTTTTCGGCCTTTTCTAGAACAAAATCTCTTGTGTATGATGCTAATTTTGCACTCAATTTTGTATAAGAACATACTGCTTTTCTAATAGCCTCTTTATTTTTCTTCATAGATCTGACAGTCGATTCATGGACTCCAAAATGCTTACCCACAGCCGTTGCACCTTCCCCAGTTTGAAGACGATCTAAAATTTGAATTTTTATATCCAAGGAAACGGCTTTCTTTCTTTTTTTTTGGTTATCAACAACATCATGTGAGGGTTGGATTAAAATCTTCGGTTAATGAAATGAAAGTTTCAAAATTACATATAGCTTACCATTTATTATTTCTTGGCAAAATTATTAATTTAGTAACATGATTTTTATTTTGATTTCACTTAAAAGATGCAAATGCAAAAAATGCGGTAACTGTGTTGTCTACTCAAACACCAAATTCAAACTGCTAAGAACTGCTTTTTTATGCACAGTCAGTTATGTAATTCGGGGAATTCCCAATAAATGAAATTCGTAAGAATTTAGAATTTTTTTGAATTATGGATTTTTTCTTAACTTAGACTTTAAGTTGGTTACGTAAAAGTGAATAAAAATTGCATGAAAAAAAAAAAAAATTTTGATATCCCAATTCGCGTAAAAAAAATTCGCATAAAAAGAGGTTTAGGTGTGTATGTATATACATGAAAAAAAAAAAAAAAAAAAAAAAAAAAAAAAAAAAAAAAAAAAAGAGAGAGAGCCTGTGTAGCTCAGTGGATGTGGCGTTTGCATACCACCACGCTTGGCCGCACGAAGGAAGGCTTGGTTTCGAGTCTAGTCGGCGACTAGAGGAAATTTTTCTAAGCCTTTTTTCGACTGGTTCCCGAGCTAGTCGATCTCTGGCACGGGCAAGCAGGTTTTTCCTCCCGGAAACTCGGGTTTTTCGTCCTGTAAACTCAAGAAAATCGACCGTAGAACCCACATTATTTCAGACATTAAATATATTGTGTTACGGTTAGGGACCACGAGATGGCGGCACATTTGAGCCGTCTCTCTTCACTGCGTACCGCTTAATTAGTGATAGCCTTGGGCCATCTGTCTCTGATTGGGTACCAGTGGAGATTGAACTGCCCACTCAGTCTCCAAAAGTTAGATAGGGCTAAATGGCCTCGCCTACTCCCATATATACGGGAATAAAAAGGCGTTAGCTGATGTATATACATATATATATATATGTGGAAAAACTGTTTTGCTTACTTGGGAGAAGGAGTAAAAAAAAACAAGTTTATAAAATTACTTGGTATCCTTAATACATACATACATCCTTAATAATACATACATACATATATATATATGTATGTATGTATTATTAAGGATGTATGTGTATATATATATATATACATATATATATATATACATACATACATGCCAAAGCAGCTAAGCCTATGGAAGAACAGTATGTTATGTATGTTAAATGTTAAATTTTAATTTCATAAATATATATATAACATATATAGGTCATTACTACTACTACTAATGTATTTATGTATTTACATGTTGCATGAGAGACAAAAGCAAGTCAAGAGTTAAATATTTCTGTTTCTTTTCTTAATGCATTTTAAACTTATACTTTTATATACTTAAAAATATTATTATAAGAATTCAAGTTGTAGATAATTAAGACTAATTTTGAATTCACACACAGGGTATACAGCAATAATGAAGAGTCATCTTTTTTATCTTGGCTCCTATTTCCTACCTAATGTAACAAAACTAAACTATACAGTTCTTAATACAAGAGTGCTGTTGTATTGCCACTTACTTTGTAAATGAAGTGCACACATAACAAAAGCAGTTCATGCTTGTTTTACTTCATGAAGAGTTTTAATGTTCATGCAGTAAAAAGTGCTGGGAGGATTGTATTTTCGTGGATCATTGCTTGTTAGCAATGATCTAAAACAATTTGTTTTAGATCATTGCTAACAAGCAAATACTTTTAAATTTCTTTCAGCTTGACCACAGACTTGTAAAAGAAAAGCCAGTATTTAGAGTTGCAAAAAATAGCCCCATGAAAGAGAACTTCAATGTTTGGATATATGAACCACAGAAAAATCAAAATTTAGATGATAAACATTCACAGTTTAGAGTAATTATTAAAACCTAGAAGGTAATAAAGACAAATGAATGCATTAGAACAGGGTAAGGAAATTTTGAGCCAGAAATGATCAAAAAGAGACCTCGTTTGGTTTGGCATTCTCTGGCACAGGATGTCAGATTTGATGACCAAATTATATTCCTAAACACTGAAGAAATCAATGCTAACACTATCTTTCTGCCACTCTTCTGAGATTTATTAATGCTAAATGAACTAATGTGAGGAAGGTCGTAACTGTTTTAAGAACATGCCAAAGCAGCTAAGCCTATGGAAGAACAGTATGTTATGTATGTAAAATGTATCTTCTCCATTCCAAGTTAGCGTCATATTTGATGTTGTCAAATATAACGAATATAAATACAAAGAATGAAATAAACAACAAAATGAGACAAAAAATATTGGGAACTATCTAAACAAATGGAAATGACACAAAGAAACACCTATGATGAAAGAACAGAAATATGTGAATATATAAATATACGAAGTTATCAAAAAGAGAACAATGGGAAAACACGTTACCAAATTACATGAAGGTACAAAAAGTCAAAAATGTTAAGAACTATAGAAATTACAGAATCAAACAAAGAATCAATAAATAGTCAGTAAAGTCAATACTTAAAATGTGAAATAAGCCTGGAGATGATGGAATGAAATGCTAAAATATGGAATATAAGCAATGGCTAAATACAATAAGTTAAATTAAACTAATTAAGAAAAGACAGATTTTCAATGCATGTAAAATATTACATCACCAAAATTTAAAAAGAAATCAAACCCTAATCTAAAAATCATTGAGAAATAAATTTAATGTACTACTCTAAAAACATGCACAAAAAAGTTATCACTGAATAAAATAGGCCAACAAAATTTGACAGAATAAAAATGAAAAAAATACAAAAAATGTGAAATAAAAAAGAAAAGAGCATAATGAAATTAATATATAAAAAGAATAGACTCAAAAGAATAGCAAAAATATTAAAGTAAGGAATATGAAACCAAATACAAAAAAGATCAACTGGCAAACAGTAGGAAAAGATAAGAAGACCATCTCTAAAATTAAAATACAAGAGGCATAAGTACAAAGAAAAAAGTTCTCTTCATTTGCAAGAGCAAAAGCCATATATATATATATCCTGTTGTTTTTAACCTCTCTACAGGGCCGAGGTGGATGAAATAGTGAGACCAACTTGCAATTCTTATCCATGTTATTCAATAGGTGTTATAGAATTGCATCCAGATTTAACTGGACGTATATATACATCCTGGCCGGTTGGGGGGTTAACAGAAAAAAATTTGTTTCCAGGAAAAACCTTACCCTACCATACAAGACCAGCTAAGTTGCCCTTGGTTAAAAAACTCTTAGAAATGTTCCTAGAGCCTTGGACAGAATTTGAATCTAGGTCTTTCATCCAAAGGATATGATCAATCTTCCTACACAGAGACATAAGTATCTCTGTGCTGCAGAGGAACTTGTGTCTCTGTCTGAAGTTCCAATGCTCTGTTTTTTTTTCATTTAGGCAGCAGACATAAAAATAGTTGTCATTTCACTGTATTTTATTAAATAATTAATGAAGAAATAGTCAATATTCACAACATCTAAGTTCACAAAATGTTGACTATCCTATATGATATTGCATATTTCACTAATTTCTTCTTTTTTATAGTAAGTACAGAATTGAGTCACCGATTATTCTCAGATCTTTCTCTCTTCACTTTTCTTCTATTCCAGAAAATATAGCAGGAATATTTGAATTTTAATATATCAAAATTTCATTAATCAAAAGATCATTTTGGATCTAATTACTTAAAACCTATCCATAGTGGCTATGTAGAAAGAAGTCAATAGTCTTTTCCTGAATACTTCTTGAAAGTTTTTAATTTTCTGTCTTTACATCAAATTTCACAACATGATTCTTAAGCCTATTAAGGTTTTCTTAAAATTCGATCTTTCAGATGCTACTCCGTAGCAACTGAGAGACAGAATTTTATATGGATGATATCTTTATTTTCACGGACACTTCACATACTAGGGCAGAGGTTGCTACAGGACCAGATTTTTTTTGCTATTCATTCTGCTTTCAAGGGAAAGCTTCACTTATTGTGTAAATAAGTGAAAGCTATCTCTGGGCACAACCTTAGATTATATAATACATAACTGTGCAATATTTAACAATTTCACAATATAGTTTCACTCTCTCTCTCTCTCTCTCTAAAATTACAAAATAATTCTCCCAGCAAACATTAATTTCAGTTTCCCTATGCTTAATGAATACAGCTACTGAATTGTTCAATGCTGAAATATTAATTTCAAATTTATTAGATTATGTCTAATTATGTAAGCCAGATTATGAGATACTCTAAAATATTCTAATTTATGAGCTACTGCATGATGTCTATAGCTTATTTAATCATTTATAAATGAAGCATAACCAAGCACCCCCCCCCCCCCCCAAGGAAATGATGTTTGTATCTACAGTGCCAAACCACTTAACATCCTTTCTTTTAGTGTTGCATGGTGATCAGCATTCATTTCAGAAATTATGAACTTTACAATACAACCATGTTATAAATAACTCTTTCAATTTCCCGACGTTTCGATCTTCATATTAAGATCATCTGGAGTATATACAAATACACAAGGACAAGCTGAGTTACACTACACACAGTAAGCTAGAGGATTTGATCACTGGTTAATCTACTGGCATGATCTCTAGTGGGAAAAAAAAAAAAGAAAAAAAAATTACAAATTAATTATTTAGAAACTACATTAAAGCTAAATTCTATTTAATTCAAGATAACATGAGAAAAACATTCTATCTTATAGTCTTCTTTCAGTAACAATGGTGTCCTATTTTTAACATTACAATTGTTATTTTAGATTTAGGATTCTGGATTACCTACAGTCCTGTTTATAGTTAACTCTTAGAGAGAAAGGTTAAATATGTGCCTTCAATATGTATGGGATTTTTAGACCATCATTATTGTTCAGATTGGGTTGGTTGATAAGAATCTCATTGGCTTCTTTAAGTTTACTTTCATACCATGTTTTGGTGTGATGTAAACAACTGGTGCTTTTCCAGTCAATTCTATGTAGAGTGTTCAGGGCATGATCTGAAACGCCAGCTTCACCATAGTTATTATATTTAATGTGTCGTTTGTGTTACTTTTGTCTGACAGGAATTGTGTGTCCTGTTTCCCGTATATATGGTATATTACAGGTGCAATAAATACGGTATACTCCAGGGTGAGCCATCGGAGGGAGTGGGTCTTTGGATGAGTTGAGTAAGCTTTTTAATTTTGCAGGTTTAAAAGTGGCTTTGAGGTTGTATTTTTGTAGTATTCTGATTATTTTATCTGATGTCCCTTTAATGTAAGGAATGGTTATAGTTTTATTGTAGTCTGGTTTATCTTTGTTTTTTATTGAGGTCTTGTAGAGAATATTGTTAATAGTGTTTTCATTAATAGCCAAGAAATTAGCAGCAACACTCAAGGAGTTGGTAGGTCATTCACCCTCCTATATCAGAAACACACAACACTTCATAAACATAATCAAAGACATTACATTAGAAAAACATGATTTATTAGTCAGTTTTGACATCTCTGTCCTCTTTATAAATGTCCCAATCAATGACACAATACTTCTTTTACAGAACAAATTCCCTCCATATATCACACCGCTCTTTGCGCATGTATTACGTTCTGGTTATTTTGTTTGCCAAAACACTTTCTACCTACAAAAAAAGGCATAGCCATGGGCTCGCCATTATCCCCCCTATAGCTAACTTTTATATGGAACATTTTGAGCAACATGCTCTAGATTCCTCTCCTTTAAAACCCAAAGTCTGGCTTAGATACGTTAACAATGTTTTCGCGATCTGGTCCCATGGCCGCCAGACACTTTCCTTAGCCACTTAAACAAAGCATACAGTTCACAATTAAGACTGAAAAACAGAACACACTTCTGTTTCTAGATACACTTGTCACAAGTCTTCCTTCACTGTGTACTGGAAGCCCACACATACTGCCAATATATATACACATAAACTCCTATCACCACCCAACACAAAACCTATATACTCCAAAAACAGGGCTTTGAAGATCTGCTCCAGTGAACAAGCCCTGAAAGATGAATTTAAAGTTATCAGCAATACTTTCCTAAAAAATGGATACAGCCAAAACACTATTAACAAAATTCTTTACAAGACCTCAATAAAAAACAAAGATAAACAAGAATACAATAAAACTATAACCATTCCTTACATTAAAGGGACGTCAGATAAAATAAGCAGAATACTACAAAAATACAACTTCAAAGTCATCTTTAAACCTCCTGCAAAATTAAAAAGCTTACTCAATTCATCCAAAGACCTACTCCTTCGGCTGGCCCACCCTGGAGTATACCGTATTTATTGCACCTGTAATATATCATATATAGGGGAAACAGGACACACAATTCCTATCAGACAAAAGGAACATAAACGACACATTAAATATAATAACTATTATTATTATTATTTCAGGCAGCTCCAAGGAGTCGACAGACCCATCGAGGGAGGCCCTAACATCATGTCAAGAACAACTATTCGACATTCACACAGTATCTATCATACCTCGCCTCAAACTCATTCACGGTCATAGTACCCACAACAGACTCTGGCAGCTTATTCCACTCATTCACCACTCTCCAAGTAAAAAATCTAGCTCTAACACCCCAGCTAACTACATTCTTGCCCAGCTTCCATGTATGGCCCCTAGTCCTCCCACCACCAGTCCTATTCTCAAAAATATCTTCTGGATTAATCTTATAGAAACCCTTCAGTAATTTGAATGTCTCAATCATATCACCCCCTTTCCACACCCACAAATCTTCAACCTGTTCTCATAAGGTTCATTCCACAGACCTGCTATCATCTTGGTCACTCGTCTCTGGATCCTCTCCACCTCCTCTCCATTAAGAAGAAACCCTGGTGCCCATATCTGGGTACAGTAGTCTAGATGGGATCTTATCAAGGCTCGATACAGAGGAACAATAACTTGTTTGTCTCTGCTTGTTAAAGTATTTTTCAGAAGCCAAGTGATCTGATGAGCTGATTTAGCCACTTTTGCGATGTGCCCTGTAAACTTCAACTCCCTATCCACCAACACTCCCAAATCCCTGGCCTCATCAATCTCCTGGAGTACGGTTCCACCAATGTGATATACTGCTGCTAATCTTTTCGCCCCAAAGTGCATAACCTTACACTTTGCCACATTAAATTGACATCCATTTTCCTTAGCGCAGTCCTCCAAACTATCCAAATCATCTTGCAAAATTTTGAAATCCTGTGCACTCACAATTGCTCTACCCAACTTTGTATCATCAACAAACTGAACACTTCCACTCAGATCCTTTATTATATCGTTAATGAACAAATTGAAAAGTAGTGGTCCAAAAACAGAACCCTGCGGCACACCACTAGTCACAAGCCGTCTTTTAGACTCAACTCCTGAATAAACCACTCTCTGGTATCTCTCCATTAACCACCCTCCTATCCATCTCACCAACCCTATATCCATTCCCATCTGCTCCAGTTTACTGACTAGAGTTCCATGTGGTATCCTGTCAAAGGCCTTGGCAAGGTCCAGTAGAATCACTGTAAACCCATTACCCTTATCCAGTTCAGCCGTCACTGTGTTATAAAACGTGAGCAAGTTACTGAGGCATGATCTACCCTTCACAAAACCATGTTGTCCTCCCATACAGTATCCTATTTTCATCTATCCAATCCTGTATTCTTCTCTTGACTAATTTCTCCAAGACCTTGACAATGATTCCTGATATGCTAATCGATCGGTAATTTACAACAGCAGTCTTGGAACCTCCTTTATGCAGTGGAACTATTTTCCCCTCTTTCTACCCCCTCGAGACTAACCCAGACCCGAGATTCAAATTAAACAAAATGGTCAAGGGTACTGACAATTCTTTAGCCGCTTCACGTACGACAAGGGCTGGTATACCATCCAATCCCACAGATGTATTGACATTGAGGTTTTGCAATAGACTACTCACCTCCACTTCATTCACCACAATTCCCATATAATCTATTGGTTCATTCATTTCTGCAATGTCACCACCTGGATGATATATTCTTGCAAAGTGCTCGCTCAGTAATTCAACTATATCAACTGATTCGGTTACCTCCCTACCATTGGCATTGTTTAAAATCATTCTGCCATATACATTTTTTCTTTTACTTGCAACATATCGAAAAAACTGTTTGAGATTCTCTTTAGCCTGCATGCCAATGTTCTTTCATAATCTTTTTTGCTTTTCTTACCACACTCGTTATCCTTCTGGCTTGCGCTTTATACCATTCATGTGCCTGCCGGTCACCTTTCTCCTTAAATTCCCTCCATGGTTGTTGTTTTTTTTTTTTTGCAGCTCAAGCTTAATGGTGTTATTCATCAATTTAACCCCTACTTGATTTATTATTTGGACTCTAGGATTACTTCATGCAAACACTTCTTAACCACCTCCCATGCACTATCAACTTCTAGCCCTTGCAGTTGTACATGCCATGGCACTGAACCGATCAAACACCTAAGCTTGTCATACTTACCAGCCCGATAATTCCACATGTACCCTGTCTTAATTGTAAATTCCACACCTTTAGCCACCTCCCAAGTCAAGACCCTATGATCACTCTCACCAATTGGTGGCAACATGGTCATATTCGTCACAGCCAAATTCTCAAATGCAATTACTAGGTCAAGCACTCTCTGACCCCTAGTATTTTCCATTACATGCTGTTGCAGATAGTTATTCCTTAATAATCACATAAGATCTAATTCCTTCCTGCCATGTGTCCTCTCCTCCTTCCAATCAATGTTACCATAGTTGAAATCACCCATAATAATTACCCTCCTTCCACTCATTTCTTCTATTTGCTTATGCATACTATCTCCACCATCTATTCCATCACCTGAGTCTATAGCAGCAACTAACTGTATATTTTATTCTGCTAGTTTCAATCACACCAAATAGCCTCAAATGTGCTCTTTTCCCTATCCTGCAGTTTCATTTCTATTCTCCTTGGCTGTAGCTCATCAGCTATCATCAATAACACTCCTCCCCACCATTTTATTCTCCCTGTCACTCCTGAACACACCATACCCCTCACATTCAATCCCACTAGTTGTGTCATCTTCTGTCAGCCATGTTTCACTAATGCCAATAACCTGTGGTCTGGAAGTACCAACCAAGGCCAAAAATTCTTCCTCCTTGTTCCTAATACTTCTGGCATTAGTATACATGAACTGCAGAAGTCAATTTGTCCCATCCCTATTCTGATGTCTTATACTAACTATCCCATTCTGATTCGTGGTCTTTCCTACTCGCTTGGGCATATTACACACATTCACACACTCAACTGTCTCCCTAAAGTCTGCATATCTACTCCCCCCCCTCCTTAATAACTCTAGTTTCCCCAATTCTGCACATTCACTTCCGCTACATTCGACGACACCTTTTTCAAGTCTCCGTACACCAAATCCATTCAAATGTAAACCATCCATTTTATATAAATCCTTTTGCCCATCGAACTCATTCCACACATCCACAAATTCCACACCACTCATACTGCATAATTCATGCATAAAGTCAATAGCAATTATGGCCCTCCTTCTATACTCTTCACTGTCATACTGCGGCAACAGACTCGCCATCCTAACTCTCTCACTCTTCTCTTTTGCTACCTCAAGCAATTCCTTCACATCCTCACTCATAGCCATTTTGTTTCCTTTCAAATCATTTGTACCTGCTACCACAATCAATTCTTTCACCTGCTGCTTTTGCATTCTAACTGACTCGCTTACATTCTTAACGTTCGCACCAGGTTGGTACGATTTTGTTAAACTCTCTTAACTAACACACCTCTTACTAAGGAATCTCCATACAACACTCGCTCTTTCATTTTGTTTACACTCACTATCATACCCTTATTTTTTCTATCATACTTTTGCCAATTATTAGTCAGTACACTTGGTAAATATTTTGGCAACGCTCCAGCTGCCAATTTGCCCTATGTATCACTTCGTGTAATAGAGCGATTTCATTCATTGCATCAGTGTCATCGTTTTTATTCTCCGATGATTCATTCAATCGTTCTGTATGTTTACCTTCATTCTCACTTTCAACACCACTCTCACAGCTATCAGGTACTACCTCGCATATCACTGTTATCTAGATTCTCACTTTCAACAACGATATCACTCACACAACCTGAAACACTCTTTAAATCCTCACATTCTTTAGACTTTTTGCACACATTCACTCCACTATTGTTGTTTAACCAGACCCCAACTGCTCTCCTCAATGCATACATTTTGCAAACGGTACACTGAATCAAATCCTTTAAGTTAAAATTTTTAGACAAATATGGCAACCTGGACACCATCTTTGTACTCCTCTTTATGGGAGCCACGTGCACAGATAATCATATCTATCAATTTACTATTAAAATACTCAAAAATCACCCAGACATGCTAAAATACTAAAAGTAAACAATACTATGTAAATACTATGCAAATTCACCAATTATTACTCAAAATATCACTTATTTGTTCAGGAGCTATCCACAAACACTACACACCATGTAGCCCTCTAGTGGAGGATATGGTGAAGCTATCTTTTCGGATCATGACCTGAACACTCTACATAGAATTGACTGGAAAAGCACCAGTTGTTTACATCACACCAAAACATGGTATGAACGCAAATTTAAGGAAGCTTGTGAGATTCTCATTAACCACCCCTATCTGAACAATAATGGTCTAAAAATCCCATACATATGGAAGGTACATATTCAACCTCTCTCTCTAAGAGTTAACTATAAATAGGACTGTAGGTAATCCAGAATCCTAAATCTAAAATAACAATTGTAATGTTAAAAATAGGACATCATTGTTACTGAAAGAAGACTATCTATAAGAAAAAATGTTTTTCCTCATGTTATCTTGAATTAAATAGAATTTAGCTTTGATGTAGTTTCTAAATAATTAATTAATTTGTAATTTTTTTTCCTTTTTTTTTCCCCACTAGAGATCATGCCAGTAGATTAACCAGTGATCAAATCATTGTTTCTCTAGCATACTGTGTGTAATGTAACTCAGCTTGTCCTTGTATATTTGTATATACTCCAGATGATGATCTTAATATGAAGATCGAAACGTTGGGAAATTAAAAGAGTTATTTATAACACGGTGTAAAGTCCATGACTTAAAGAATACAAGCCCATTACAAGTTGAATTTTAGTTGCTGGCTAGAGGAATTTTTTTAAACCCTTATTCAGCTAGTCCCCAAATTAGTCAATGTTTGGCATGGAAAAGTAGCATTTGCTATTAAAAAAAACTTGAATTCCAGTCACTCAGTCTTTCTTTTCCTGAAAAGCTCTCACTCATTGATAGCCAGATACATCAATGAAGGCTTAAAGGGTTGAGGATGCCTACCTACCTACCTACCTTCAAAAAGTTAGTTAAGGCTAAAGCAGCTCCACCTACTCCCTATGGGAAATGTTAGCATTTAAAATGTAAATGAACTAACAATATATCCAGATAACAAGACATAATAATAATAATAATAAGCAAACAAAATGAAGGTTATATTCATGTTATTATTATTACGTGACACCTTCAAGGAGTCTAAGGTTCATCGAGGGAGGCCACCTACTCTGCTAATCTCTGTTTCCACCCAATCCACCAACTACAACTAACCACAACTACACCAATGCCATCTACTGCCACTACCATTTCCACAAACAATCACAAACATCCATGTGCACGGCAGGATTTGAACCTGCAGCCTTTTTGGCTGGAGAGCGGATAAGCTAACTGGTCAGCCAACCAGGCCGGTGTTACGTCTCTGTATTTTCATTTCCTTATTAGAGTACGTATTTAGTATGATCCAATTTTGATCCAGTTCTCTCTATATCCTTCTACCCTAATTTTATATCTTTCTCATTAATATACAACCTGGTAGGGATATTTCCTCTTCAGAAACTGGCAAATTTATATTTTACCTGCACCAGCCAGCTTCCTATAACAAGAATATAATTCACGCTCAGAGAAATATTCCTAGGTTTTAGGCATATACGTTAATCTAGAATTCACACGCTAGTATATAGATCTCGGTACATTGCAGTCGTGTCCTAAGATCTAATCTCAATTATATAATTATCTAAACTCCAAGCAATTTTAAACCTGGTTTTACTCCATTTCCCAAGTAAGCAAACAGACAAATAAGTCAAGTTTGCGCCTGCAAGTGATGCAAGTCTAGCTGATCCTACAGGTAGTGCAAGACCAAGGCAACTCATGGTAAAGGTGGCATAAGCTCTGATCACTAAACTTAATATTTACCCTTAATGCCAAAACACATCTCCAAGAAGGGGATGCATGATGTTTTGTATTAAAGGCAAGGGGCCACTACCCAGACCGGTTTCGACCTTTATTGAGGTCTCGTCAGTGGGAGCTAGGCTAGAAATACCAAGATTTAGTAATACCAGGTTTAAAATTGCTTGCTATTTTTAACATTTATTATACCCAAGGTAAAATACCTTCTATATCTAAACTCCTTCCTACTATTTGGTTCTATTTTCACAAGTGGTAGATTGACACCTCGAATTCAGGCAAGACTTGGGTTCAAGTAACAAAACATGTTTATTAATGCTAAAAGACAGGTACATTAAATCTTGTATTAAGTTATCAAAACTTCTGAATTGCTAGCTAAGTGAATGTCTTATGCTAAGCTATACAAACTGTTCAATACTAATCTAACCTTCTTACATAAACTGACATGCAAAATCATGTAATACAAATGAATAATTAAACAATGTCACACTCAAGTCGAGTTCCTTCATTCACATTTACTTTAAATAGATATTTCACAACTCATTTCTCTCTTAGTTAAATTTACTCAATTAACAAAGGGTTTTCACTACTTCAATCATATACAAATTAGAGATTTATCTGATACAATTCTTTGTCTAATAGAATTGGCTGTATTAATTACTCTATCCTGTCAAAGTTCTCTAAAACGTCCTCAGTCTCGCTTTATCAAGACACAAATTCTACCTTCAAACAATCTCAAGATATAAAACAAAAGGATCTTTACTTTACTAAGGCCTTCCGAAGGTCTATTAGCTGCCACGTGTTGTTCGGGTCATCCTTCGTCTTGGCTGGTTCCAGGTCAGGTCTCGTGGCTAAGTTGTTCCATTCTCTGCTACTGGACATCAGAAAATGGCTGGAACCATGAGCCTTCTCCGCCCGCTCTGGTGGGTCATTCAGTGTTTGGAACCATTCTTCATGAGCTGTTGATTCTCATATGGGTCTCTGCGGAATACCTCTCAGCGCAGGTCATGAATAAGGCCGGCTGTCTGTCGACACAGCACCTCGGCTTGTCCTATCTCTGATCACTCATCGAGAGGCCTCAATCTCCAAAATCCCGGAAGAAACAGAAAAAAAAAAGGCCTAGAGCTTGGCGTGTATTGGCTTAAATATTCTTTCTCAGCACCCTCTTTTTCTGTATTGTTTTTTCGCATGATCCATAACTTACATCGCCCTTAGGTTGATCCCTTGCTTTCCCTCCTTGCTATTAGGTGTTGTTTTCGAGGAAAGGCACTTACGTCAGCCTTCCACGTAAGCTGCAGCCTTCGGCATTATGACAGGCACTTGGGGCTTAGACATGACCGTTGATCCCATTAGTCATTTCTTACCTGGCGATTTACGATTTTTTTTTTTTGATAGCTTAATAATACATAAATTAAGCCATTATTCCTTTACATGAATTGCTAATCTGACATAATTCTTGATTTTAGCTTTCCGTTTGACAATAAATAATTCCAATACATTACACACTGATATGAACTTTCACATAAACAACTTAGGTGTTTCTCACCTTCCGCTGGTAAGTAGGTATTATGCAAATTTCTTTGTTATTTTGTAAGGCTTACATGTTAAATCCTGAATGAATAACTTGTCAAGAAGTTCTCCATTCAATATCTAACACCAGCATACAATTGCTGAATTGCTTAAGGAAAGTGAAAACGTCATATATACTGGTGTCCAAAACCTAAGGACAAACACTATTTCTGAAGATTACAACCACAAATACAGATGAATCAGTTTGTAGCAATTTGTATGAGGGTGATCTGAAAAGTTCTCGGCCTCAATCACAGATGGCAGCACCATCAGCAAGATTTTTTCCCCCCTAAGTTGGTACATCTGTCATAAGCATCCAGGTGAAATTGCAAGTCATTCTATCAAGTAGTTTGCTTTATACAGTTATCTGAAGCAAAAGTGTTGTCTGAATCCCTTGAAATGAATAAAATTGGGTATCATGCGGTTATAAAATTCTTTGTGAAAGAAGGTTAAAAGGCAAAAGAAATCCATTCGAAGTTCATAAAAGTTTATGGACACTCTTCTCCTTCATTTTTGACAATTAAGAAATGGGCTGCCTAGTTTAAACATGGCCATACCAGCCTTGAAGATGATCCACATGAAGGAAGTCCAAAAAGTATAACAACACCAGAAATCATTGATCAAGTGCACAATACGGTATTGGATGACCGGTGAGTCAAAGTGCATGAAATTGCTGAGACTATAAGCATTTCAAAAGAATGTACAGGATACATTTTGCATGAAGAACTGCAAATGAAAAAGCTTTGCGAAAAAATGGGTGTCACGTTTGCTCACAGATCAAAAATGCATTTGCATGAAAATCTCTGAACAGTGCTTGGAGCGTTTTAACAAGAATCAAATTGATTTTGTGCATCAATTTATTACTATGGATGAGACTTGGATTCACCATTACACACCAGAATCGAAACAGCGGTCAAAACAGTGGACAAAAGCCAGTTGTTCCACACCAAAGAAGACAAAGTTGATAATTAATAATTAAAGAATTGACAGCGTACACTGGAAATATAAATTAAATAAACTTTAATATATACTTTCTGATATGTCGGCAAACGTCACATTGCCATCTTCTTGGGAACTTAATACAAAGACACGTGCACACAAGTACTGCATAACAGCAAATGAGAACCGAAGCTAGGAAGATAATGTTTTCCTAACACATTATCCGGGAGGAGTGAATCCGGGCCACATGGCCCGGATTCACTCCTCTCCTTCCTAACTCATTTAAACAACCAACACCCTAGAATCAAATTCACCCTGGAAAAAGAGGAAAACAATAACCTCCCCTTCCTAGACACACTAGTCACCCGCCAACCTGATGGAACCTTGGTTTTCTCAGTTTATAGAAAACCCACCCATACAGGCAGATACATTCACCGACAATCCCATCCCCCCCCCCCACAATAATATGGAGTTATTAAGACACTATTCAACAGGGCAAAAATAATCTGTTCAAATGATCAAGCCCTAACCACTGAACTAAATCACATCCATGACACTTTCTCAGCCAATGGCTCAACCCCCCAAAAGCATCCAAAAAATACTTAAACCAGTTATCCACAACCCACCTCCCCTCCCCCCCCCCCCTCACAAAAAAGATTACTCTAAATCCATCACCATTCCCTACGTCAAAGCACCTCAGAAAAAATCAACAAAATCTTAAAAAAACATGACTTGACCACTTGTTACAGACCACACAGAAAATTGGCATCCCTTATCTGCTCCACTAAAGACCAACCACTTCCCCTAGACCTACCTGGTGTATACCAGGTCCCTTGCAGCTGTAAATTGTCCTACTTTGGCCAAACAGGCAGGACAGCAAATATCAGAATCTCAGAACACAAGGATTACATCCAATTTCACCAGTGCAGCTACTCTGGGTTTGCAGACCATGCTCGCCACAGAATAAGATGGAAGAAAGCCACAGTAATACACTGCAGCAAGTTCAAATATGAAAGACTATTCATGGAATCAGCCTCAGCCCTTAGGAACATGCCAAACCTCAACAAATTTGGATGCATGAGACTGACCCAAATTTGGGAAAGATTTATCAGAAGAACTTCAGCCCAAAGGCCAAGAACTACCAATATAGCCCGCCAGGGGGCACCATCAGGGCTTTAGGAAAACGTTAGCTTCCTAGCTTCGGTTCTCATTTGCTGTTATGTAGTACTTGTGTGCACGTATCTTTGTATTAAGTTCCCAAGAAGATGGCAACGTGATGTTTGCCGAAATATCGGAAAGTATATATTAAAGTTTATTTAATTTATATTTCTAGTGTACGCTGTCAATTCCTTAATTATTAGTTATCATGTTTAACTAGCGTATAAGCCTCTATACAAGAACAAAGAAGACAAAGTCGGTTCTTTTAACCGAACTAGAGAAAAAATTCGTGAGAAAAGACACGGTTTGCAGAAGGTGGAAGAAAGCCACAGTAATACACTGCAGCAAGTTCAAATATGAAAGACTATTCATGGAATCAGCCTCAGCCCTTAGGAACATGCCAAACCTCAACAAATTTGGATGCATGAAACTGACCCAAATTTGGGAAAGATTTATCAGAAGAACTTCAGCCCAAAGGCCAAGAACTACCAATATAGCCCGCCAGGGGGCACCATCAGGACTTTAGGAAAACGTTAGCTTCCTAGCTTCGGTTCTCATTTGCTGTTATGTAGTACTTGTGTGCACGTGTCTTTGTATTAAGTTCCCAAGAAGATGGCAACGTGATGTTTGCCGAAATATCGGAAAGTATATATTAAAGTTTATTTAATTTATATTTCTAGTGTACGCTGTCAATTCCTTAATTATTAGTTATCATGTTTAACTAGCGTATAAGCCTCTCTACAAGAACAAAGAAGACAAAGTCGGTTCTTTTAACTGAACTAGAGAAAAAATTCGTGAGAAAAGACACGGTTTGCAGAAGGAAAAAAATCATCTTTCATCAGGACAGTGCACCTGTCCACAAAAGTGTTTTGACAATGAGAAAATTAATGGATCTGCACTATGAATTGTTGGACCATCTACCCTATTCCTCAGATTCGGCTTCCCTCTGACTACTGTCTCTTCTTCGCTGGAAAAGTTTTAGTTTTTCTTCAAATCAAGAGGTCATTGCAGCTATAGAGGGGTATTTTGCAGATCTTACTGAGAACCCTACAGGATAGGGATAATAGTGCTGAAGCATTTCTGGAATAAATTTATTAGTATTAAGGGAGATTATGTTGAAAAATAAAAATAATTTTGAAATTATAAATTCGTTTTTTCATTGTTGGGCCGAGAACTTTTCAGATCACCCTCATATACCTGATGATTTTGAGTAGAAAGCAGGTACACATTCAAATTTTCAAATCACATGCAAAGGGGTTGTCACGTTTGTAGCACGCAACTGGATAAAATGCAGAAGGTTGCTCTAAGCAATATTTTATTTGAAAGCCCTTTTCGTGAAAGAATCAAGTTGCAAACATTGATGTCTTGTAATGTCTCAAAGACATCATCTAGATAATTTCACGTGGAGCAGGATTATTGGAAAGCTTGAAGGCTGCAGAATTACTCATATTGCCAGAGTGTTTGGGATCTCAAACAGCATTGTATCCAGACTTTGGGCAGCATTTCAAACCAATAGAATGGGTTCTAGATGTTTGTAAAATGGTGGTAAAAGTACTAGCAAAAATTGGTAAAAGAGAGAATTCAAGAATGGATAGATAAAAATATGATTCTTATCTATCCTGCACAATGATTTTGCAAAGGCATTTGACAGAATACCACATGGAACATTGTTATGCAAATTAGAACAAATGAGGATGGATATAACACTGGTTAAGTGGATAAAAGGGTGGCTGCTGGACAGGATATCAAAAAGTGGTATATGAAAGGGCAGAATCAAGGTGAAAACAGATGACTAGTTGTGCCATAAAGTTCAGTTATAATAAATTTAGGTTATAATAAATTTAGTTTAATCCTTTATCCAAGTGTATGCAAACTTTGTTTGCATACACTTGAATAAACGATTAAACTAAATTTATTATAACCTGAAAGGAAATATTCTTCTTTGCTGATGATGCGAAATTAGATAGAGTAATAATTAATACTGGCAATGTGGAGAGCTTGCAGGACGATTTAAATAGGCTATCAGTATGGACAAAAGTTAACGGGTGTCAAGTTTAATGTAAAATTATGCATTTTGAGATAAACAGATTACAAGCCGCGTATCACATTGATGGCACTGTACTCCAGGAAACAGATGAAGCTGGAGATTTAGGGGTAGTGATAGAGAGTTAAAGTTTAGAGGACATATTGCTAAGTAGCCCATAAAATTGCTTGGCCAATGAAGAACACATTAACAAGTAGAGATAAGGCATTGATATGCCTACATTTAGATTACTGTACTCAAGTCTGGTCTCCAGGGTTTCTTGGGGATGGAAGTGGCAGAGAGGATTCAGATGTGAGTGCCTGTGGAATGTTCCCTATGAGGATAGATTGAAGTTGTGTGGATTTCAGAAGTTGGTTGACAGGAGAAAAAGAGGGGATGTGATAGAAACATTTAAGTTGCTTAAAGAATTCTATAGGACAGATGCAGGGGAAATGTTTCAGCACTTGGCTAGAGGGGCCAGAAAAAGGGGTCATCCCTGGAAGCTGAATAAAAGTGTGATTTAGGGGTGTGAGGACTAGATATTTTGCTTGCAAAGTTGTGAACGAGTGGAATGGATTGCCTGAGCAGTTGTGAGTGCTTTGTCTGTTAATAGGTTCAAGGAGAGGTAAGAAAGATTGTGTGGATAGATTGGGTCTCCCACGATGAGTCTTTGGAGTCCATGGAGGTGCCCGTATAATAATAATAATATCATCTTCCTATTGCATTGCCTCATTAAATGTATGATGAATCCACAATCTAGTTAAACAAGAAGCAGTATGGAAACTACTTATGCTATGCTATAATATTATGGTTGTTGTTTCTTCAAGAGACCTATTTCCATAGATTTAATGAGATAAAATGACTAGATACCTATCCTTGTCTTATTGGAGATTTGGAAGGTTTAAACAGGGCCAGAGTAGGTGATATTCTTATTATTTCTCTTCCCCTCCCCTCCTTGTATTGTTCCATTATGGGCAAATTTTGACAATAAACTGGAAATACCATGGATGTTTTTAAATGTATATTCTCCATCTAATGGAACACTTACTCAAATATTCTTCCTGGAATTGCAGCCATACTTATATAGAGCACACCACATCACAGCAGTTGGAGATTGGAACTGTACTGAAAAATCCCACATTTGACAAAATAGGAGGAAATAACCCTAGAAGTGGAAAAGCAGGATATTATTATGGGCTACTCCATGGAGTCCTTAGACTCATCGAGAGAGAGAGGCCCTAAATATCACCAAGTGCTATTCAACATTCACACAGTATCTATCATACTTTGATTTGAACTCATTTGCAGTCATGGCACCCACAACAGACTCTGGTAACCTATTCCACTGATTCGCCACTCTCCCAGCCAAGAATCTAGTCTCGACACCCCTGCTAACTATATAGCAGGGGTGTCAAGAATATAGGAGCTTTCTTTAGGAGCCTTCCAAGGATGGCTCCTAGTTCTCTCACCACTAGACTTGTTCTGAAAAATTTCCTCTGGGTTAATCTTGTAAAAATCCTTCAGTAATTTGGATGTCTGAATCATCCCCAAAAAACCCAAGTAACCAGACCTGCACAAAGTAAGTAGTCAAGATTGGGTCTTGCCATTACAGAGGTATACAGAGGTATACTAAGGGGTAAATAGGCTAGTCAGGGTATTTTTGAGTAACCAAGTAATCTGATGAGCAGCTTTATCCATTTGGCAACACGCCCTCTGAACTTCAATTGCCTATACACTAATACCCCCAAATCCTTGGCATCATCTATTTTGTGGAGTACAGTTAAATCAATGTGGTATACAGCTGGTAATCTTTTCACCCCAAAATGCATAACCTTGCACTTTACCACATTCAACTAACATCCATTCTCCTTTGTGCAGACTGCCATTCTATCAAAATTATCCTGCAAAAATTTTAATATCATCTATATTAACTATTGCTTTACCCAATTTTGGGTTACTGGCAAATGAACAGTTCATCACAGATCCTTTCCCATCTCATTAATATCCAAACTGAATAGTAATGGCGCAAGAAGAGAGCACTGTTCAACACCATTAGTCACAGGTCTTCTACTGGACTCTATTCCTGAATACATTATTGTCTGGTATCTCTTCATCAACCACCCTCTTATCCACTTCAAAAACTAACTTTATATCCATCCCCATGTACTTTTGGTATGCAATTTACTGATTAAAATTCCATGCAGTTATCCTGTCAAAAGGTTTTGCAAAATCCAGCAGTATCACTGTAAACATTATCTTTATCCAACTCAGCTGTCACTGTATTATAAAATGTGAGCAGGCTACTGAAAGGTTTTGTGAAAGGTAGGCATGACCTACCTTTCACAAAACCATGTTGTCCTCCATAAAGTATGGAGGACAACATGGGTCTTGATGGGTCCTCGATGAGTCTAAGGACTCCTGGAGTCGCCCGAAATAATAATAAAAAAAATAATAATAAAAGTATCCCATTTCTGTATTTTATCCTTGATAAACTTCTCCAGTACCTTGACTACAACTCCTGATATGCTGATTGGTTGGAAATTTGCTAAATCAGTCTCAGAGCCTCTTTTATGCAATGGAACTATTTTTCCATTGAAAGAAAATTTGAAACATTTGTTTATAAAACTAGACTTTTGAATGACATAAATGTACAATGGCTATATGAACAAAGAATTAACCAATATCTAGATAAAATAAAACAAAATGAACAAATAGAAAGGCTTAATATAAAAACGATACTAATATACAGTGAATCATGGAAGAAATATTTTCTAATTTAGAACATGATTTATATAAAAAAAGACCCAATGTACATAAGATTTTGAAACACTTAAATGCAGATACCAAAGAAAACATAAAATTAAACACCGAACTGAAATCAGAAGAATTTCTAAATTACTACACAGAATTGTGGACAGACAAATATTTTAAAAATACAACTGGCAAATAATTAACGAAAATGAAAAGGAAATAAGTAAAGAAGAATTAGAAATCAGCCTGAAAGAAACGTAAATCATCTGGAGAAGATAAGCTAAATTCAGAACTATATAAATATGCAGGAACAAGATTGAAAGAAAGACTCATTATTTTTAAATAAAATTTATTCAACTGGTATCCCCCCAATAGAATGGAAAAAAGCAATTGCAATCTTTAAAAAAGGTAATAGAGATGACCCTAAAAACTATAGAGGTATCAGTATACTAAATTTCTGTTACAAAATATATAGCTGAATCTTAAATAGCAAACTAATGAAATATTCCAAAAACTTTATTTTAGAAGTACAGAATGGATTTAGAAAAGGACGATCATGTATAGACCTGGCCTTTTGCCTAAAATAGAGAAAAGAAGAGAATACAATTTAGAAACACATATTGCATTTATTGACTTGGAAAAAGCATTTGACAAAGTTAAAAGAAGCATATTATTTAACATATTAAAAGAAAGACAAATACCAAATAATATCCTAAAAGCTATCCAAAGTATATATGAAAATAATCAAATACAAATAAGATTAAATCACGAGCTATCATATAGAAGAGAGATAAACCAAGGGGTCCGACAGGGATGTCCCCTCTCAGCAACTCTTTTTAATATCTACTTAAATGAAATAATAATAAAATGGAATAAAAATTTACATCAAGGAATTAAACTTTCTCCTACAACAAGCTTAAACACTCTCCTTTTTGCCGACGACCAAATAATAATTACAAATTCTGAAGATAACTTACAGAAAACTATTTTAGATCTAAATGAGATAGCCAAAGATTATGGTATCATAACATCAACAGAAAAATCAAAAACTATGGCCTTTCAAGGACAAGATCCAGCAAGAACTAAAATAGTAATAGATAACAAGATCTTAGAACAGGTGAATTCATTTAACTACCTAGGATGTATGATCACATATGAAAATGACAAAGATATAAACGTAAAAATTGCAAAATATTTAAAAATAACAGGTGTAATTAACTCTATATTTAAACCAAACCTAGTTCAAAAACAAACCAGACTAAAAGTATACAATACATTAGCCCTGCCAGTTTTAATGTATGATAGTGAAATCTGGACAATAAAACAAAAAGACAAACAAAGATTAATAACAGCACAAATGAAGTTTATGAGAAAAACTGCAGTATACACTATTTGATTACAAAAGAAACAAAAAATTATGAAAGAATTAAACCAGAACCAATAATAGAAAAAATTAAAAATACAAACATAAACAGATGGAACACTTTCAAAGAATGAAATCAGAAAAATTACCAAAACAAGCCTTAAAGTACAAGCTATTAGGAAAAAGAAAACCAGGACGTCCTCTTAAACAATGACTTCTAAGGCCAGAACAGGCCATGCTAGGCCTAAATCCTTGACACGGATGATGATGACTATTTTTCCCTCTTTCCACCCCCTAGGGACTAACTCAGGGGGTGGAAAGAGGGAAAAAAGCTATCACAAGTATATACTTTCATATATACACATATATGAAAATGTGTATATATGAACAGATATATACACATATATATCTGTTCATATATATGTGCATGTATATACATATATATGAACCAAGACTTAAAGAGCCAAGACATAAATTAAACAATATGGTAAAAGGCACTGCCAATTCCCTAGCACCTTCTGGTAAAACTTGAGCTGGTATACCACCCATTACTGTATTCCATCAGAAATACAGTAATGAGTGGTATATTGCTGTATTCCTGATGGAATACAGCAATATACTAATTCCATTGCTGCATTCACATCAAGGTTCCGTAATATGCTATGCACCTTCAGTTCATTTACCTCAGTTTCCATATAAGTGTTTGCCTCTCTTGTCACTGCAATATCTTCACCTGGATTATATACTCTTGCAAAGTATCCACAAAGTGATTCTACTATTTGCCTGATTCAGTAAGCTCCCTACCATCAGCATTCATTAAAATCATTCTGCCATAAACATCCTCCCTTTTTCTTGCAACATACCAAAAGAACTCTTTGGGATAATCTTTGGCCTGCACTGCTAATTTCCTTTCATATTTTGCTTTTGCCTTTCTTACCACCTTGCATGCATTTTGTACTGCTCATGTGCCTGATGGTCCTTTCTCCCTGAATTCCCTCCAGTCCTGATGGTGCCTCCTGGTGGGCTATATTGGTAGTTCTTGGCCTTTGGGCTGAAGTTCTTCTGATAAATGTTTCCCAAATTTGGGGCAGTCTCATGCATCCAAATTTGTTGGGGTTTGGCATGTTCCTAAGGGCTGAGGCTGATTCCATGAATAGTCTTTCATATTTGAATTTGCTGTGGTGTATTACTGTGGCTTTCTTCCATCTTATTCTGTGGCGAGTATCTGAGAGCGTGGTCTGCAAGCCCAGAGTGATGAAATCAGATGTAATTCTTGTGTTCTGAGATTCTGATATTTGCTGTCCTGCCTGTTTGGCCAAAGTAGGATAATTTACAGCTGCAAGGGACCTGGTATACCAGGTAGGTCTAGGGGAAGTGGTTGGTCTTTAGTGGAGCGGATAAGGGATGCCAATTTTCTATATGGTCTGTAACAAGTGGCCAAGTCATGTTTTTTTTAAGATTTTGGTGATTATTTCCGAGGTGCCTCGGATGTAGGGAATGGTCATGGATTTAGAGTAATCTTTTTTTGTGAGGGGAAAAAAAAAAAAAAAAAAAAAAAAAAAAAAAAAAAAAAAAAAAGGGGGATAACTGACAAGTATTTTTTGGATTCTTTTTTTTTGGGGGGGGGGGGGGGGGGGGGGGGGGGCATTGGCTGAGAAAGTGTCATGGATGTGATTTAGTTCAGTGGTTAGGGCTTGATCATTTGAACAGATTATTTTTGCCCTGTTGAATAGTGTCTTAATAACTCCATATTATTGTGGGGGGGGGGGGGGGATTGTCGGTGAATGTATCTGCCTGTATGGGTGGGTTTTCTATAAACTGAGAAAACCAAGGTTCCATCATGATGGAATTCCTTAATTATTAGTTATCAAATAAGTCTTGAAGTTTCAAATGCCATGGCAATAATCCAAGCAATCTCCTAAGCTTGTCAATACTTACTAGTCCTGTAATTCCACATATATACCCCCCCCCCCCCCTCTTTCTCCATACAATGTGGTCACATTGGTTCTAGATAAATTCTCAGATGCAAATGCTAGATCTAGCATTCTCAAATCCCTAGTACACTCCATCCCATGCTGTCTGAGGTAATTATTCCTGAGTAATTGCATAAATTCCATTCCCATTCTCCAATGACCTCTTCTCCTTACAGTCTATGTTCCCATAGTTGAAGTCATCAATAATAATTAGTCACTCTCCATTCATTGATTTTATTTGCTAATGCATACTATCACCGTCATCGTTTACAAACCCTGGGTCTATAGAAGCATCCAACTGTTCTGCTGGCTACTATCTCACACCAGACAACCTAAAATGTGCTATTTTCAATGGCCTGCAATTGAACTTCTACTCTTTTGGTTGCAGCTCATTGGCTATCATCAATAATACTCATCCCCCTCCATTCTTTTCTCTCTATTCTCCATGAACACACTATACCCTTTACATTCAATCTCACTAATTATATCATCGGACATGTCTTGCTAATGTTAATAACCTTGGCCTAGACAAACTAACCAATGCCAAAAAAAATCCTCCCCCTTGTTCTGACTATTCCTGGCATTAGTGTACATAAAGTGGTGCAAGAGCCCCTTTGATCCACCATTATCCTGATGCTTTATACTGACTATCCCATTCTGGTTTATTACCAGCAGCATTAACTTAGGCATTTTATGTAATTCTTACACTCAACTGCCTCAGTGGTATCTGTGTGCCTGATCAACAGCTTCCCCCTCTAAAAGCTAAAGTTTCCCTGATTCTGCTCATCCACTTTCACTGGATTTAAAAACACTTTCCCACACACTGAACACCAAATCCATTCATATGCAAACCATCCTTATATAAGTCCCTTCATCGATCAAACTCACTCCACGCATCCACAAATTCCAGATCATTCCTCCTGAATTACCTACACATCAACTCATTTGCTATTATGACCCTCCTCCTCACTTCAACTCTGTTATATCTAGACAAGATTCACTATTTAACTCTCTCACTCTTTTCATTTGCTACATACAGCAACTCATTTATGCCCTCCTCATACCACACTTTTCTCCTTTAAAATCATTCACTCCAGCCAAAACTATCAACACTTTACCCATTTGTGCTCTAATAGCCTGAGTAACAGTTAATTTTTGGAAGCATGAATTTATCACTCTCTCTCTCTCTCTCTCCAATCAAACACCTTTGATATAACTGCCATACAAGACTCTCTTGCTCCTCAATTTTGCCTTTATCTCTTAGTCAAGTATTTCTTTTCTTGCACTTCTTTCTTTCTATTATCAGCTGAATCACTTGCCAGACATTTCTACATTTGCTCCAGCTCACGCTTCGTCCTGTGCATCGCTATGCATAACTGTGCTATCTCCCACATTATGAATAACTCTTCGTTCTTTACATCCATCATACTTCTATTCTCTCCCTCAATCATGTCACTTTTAATCTCTCATTCAATGCTATTTTCCATTATACTAGGTTGCACACATTTTCATATATTCTGTTCCATCCATTGCTTCAATCTCATAATCTGACCACCATATCTGACCCTTGCATTTGTAGCATTTTCAGCACACTGTCCAAACACTATCACTTTCAACTCAACATCCATTCACCTTTCATAATACGTACTTGCAGAGACTGCATTGAATGAAGTCCCTCTGGAATGAATACTTTAAGCAATGATGCCTTGGATGCCACTGTTCTGCTTTACATCGGTGCCACATGCTACACTATGCAACTTACCACGTCAAAAGATTACATTATTTATATTTAAATAAAAATTTTAACTTCAAGAATTTTAACTAAAAATCTAATTACCACCATAATACAACCTAGTTCTAACACAATTTTTTAACCAATATCTCTATTTTTTCTAAACTAAACAACTTAGCTTTCAGGGTTCTCCAAACCCAGGGTCTACTATGAGATGCCACCTATCGGCAATTACCACTTATATGCACAATTAAAAGTATGTTTTGGCAATGCTCAAATAGCAGATATATGAAGGATTCACAACCCTAATCTCCAGGCCAACAAACAGTAACTCAGATAAAAGATCTTGATATCAACATGTCAGCTCATGATCCAGTCCTCCTTAAATTCCATTCCTAGGAACAAGTAGATATGTTCTAAACCATGCAGATTTCCGGTCTGCATGGTTTAGAATGGAAGACAGGTCACATTATTCTACAACCTAGAATAATGTGACCTGTACTGGGATGTATGGTTGAAATGGAACCTGAAAAGAAGAAACTGATTCACACCAAACCAGCACAGTGGTATACAATGCTGATATAAAGAAATCTTTAACCCCTTCTGGGATGAACTTCCACAGTTAGGTACTAACAGTGGCACTCTTTTAAGAAATTGGAAGTTTATTTTGCACTTGGTTAGACTATAATAAATTTAGTTTAATCCTTTATCCAAGTGTGAGCAAACAAAGTTTGCACCTGAAAATATCTTCGGGACTGAGGCAAGGTGGTACATCAGTTGGCAACTCGTAGCAAAGGCGGACCAAGCTCTCATCACTCCTTGCCTCAGTCCTGAAGATATTTTCAGGTGCAAACTTTGTTTGCTCACACTTGGATAAAGGATTAAACTAAATTTATTATAGTCTAACCAAGTGCAAAATAAACTTCCAACATCTTTCTCTAAATCCAGAGTAATTTAATAATAAGGTGATCCACCTGTTGCAACCCAAATAGGTAAATATGACCTCTCCATTGCGTCTGCCTTAGCATTACCACTTCTGGGTCTGCCTCCCACTGACGAGACCAATAAAGGTAGAAACCAGGTCTGGGTAGTGGCCCTTCCCTTAATGCATAGCATTATACATGTCCGCAAGATGTGCTTTGCATTGTGGGAGATACTGAGACAAGGAATGATGAGAGCTTGGTCCACCTTTGCTATGAGTTGCCAACAGATGTACCACCTTGCCTCAGTCCTGAAGATATTTTCAGGTGCAAACTTTGTTTGCTCACACTTGGATAAAGGATTAAACTAAATTTATCATACTTTAAGAAGCAGGATCTTGCTTGGAAAATTGTACATGGATGCTTTTTAGTAACTGCCATAAAATGAAGGTATTTTAGCATCGGAGATTGAATCTGTGACATCTGCTACAAACTAGACACAGTAGAACATGCATTCTGCAGCTGCCCTCTTGCCTTTTTGCATGTGCAACAGATTATGTAATGTGTTGGGCACTGCATTTACAACAGAACAAGTTCTTTTTTTTTTCTTCCCTCCCCCCACCCCACTGTACCAAATCAGCAGTAGGAAGAGAATTTTGATTTTTATAATTAATGAGTTAAAATATTATTTATGGAAAGTTAAGAAAAAACAATGCTTGAAAAACAGCAATATGATATATAAATGCTTTGAAAGACTGTACTATGAAAATTTTAATGTTTGGCACAATGATTTTTATGTTTAAAATGAAGTATTCCAAGAGATAACAAATCTTTAGCTAGGTGGTGTACACATTAAGACATAATATCCAGCAAGGGGACATAAAATTCTGCCTATTCTTATTATGAGAGGTTTTTCATATGGTTTCATTCTCTTAGCTCACTGTGGTCTTGTGGCAACTGCAAGGATGACTGGAGAGCAATCTGAGGCAGAGAAACTAACTCAAGGCAGTTAACTTTGCAGAAAAGGCTAACCACCTGGTATCAATCATCCCTGGATTTTAGTTCCAATTGGTCATTTAGTTGTTCGGCTGCATGAGACTGGTGAAAAAGTAAAAAAAAAGTAGCCTTTGGCTAGTTACATGATGATATAAAAGAGCTGAGGCCTTTTTTTCTATCTCTCCTACTATTCACCTGTCTTTTCTTCTAAACCAATCAAGATGTCTTGCATCCCTATATTATTCTAGGGCTATGATGATCACCCCTTTACTTGTTCACATCAATAAACATCAAAACAGGCTGGGCAAACTGATTTGAAGTCAACAGCATCTATACAGAAATAGTCTAGTCATGAAAATCCTTTACATGCATACTTTGTTTGTTTGCACTTGGATAAAGGATAAAACAAGAATATAATTTATTGGAAAGTATAATTTACATTGTAGGTTGGATAATTCCATTCACACCTCTGTTAAATGGTGGTTTGTTCTGAGTACCTTTCTCTTATGTACTTGACCTCAAGAGGAGCATATCGATAAAAGTGTTTTCCACCTAGCAAATGGAGAATTGACAATGATTTGAAAACATGGAGGAATTTACCTGTTCTCTGGTAAAATGAAAGAATGCCTGAATGCATATGATGACTGAATACACAATGGAACAGAATGCTGTGCATCATGACTCCATGTAACTATCAATACTCGAGTCCAAGAAGTAAATATCTTCTAACAATGAATTCTATTTTTACTCTCATTTTTTTAAACAGCCCTTTTATATAGATATATACACACATACCAGTTACTGAATTAGAAACCTTTATACAGATGTACATAAATGTCACGTAAGCAGTGCATATGCGAAATACTTGGTCACATGTGGCATCATATGTTCTAGGCAATTTTTTAAGAATGCTGCTGGTCAGTAATCATTAATAGCGTTGATCACAATGGGGAAAAAAAAGGATCTTTTGGAATTCGTAAAAGGGCTTATTGTGGGTACCTGTCTGGCTATTGTCACAATTTTGATGACAGTGGAGCCAACTGGTTTCTCGGATGGCGAGATATCCCAGGTGTTTAATCCATATTGCTTGTCTAAGAGGCATAACTGTGGTCCTAAGACTGTCAGGAATGATACTGCCATAGTCTGAGAAGGCTTACATGGACAAACAGAACTTTCTGTGCAGCAACTGACCAAAGCATTTAATGAAGTTGTTCCCGACCCATATCTCACTGAACTATGTGCAGGGAAGAGAACAGATACTTGCAGTAGCATGCCTATACAGAATCGGAAAGTTTGTCTACAGCAGTGTCAAAACACAGTGACAGGACACTGGAAGACAGGGAAAAAAGTCGTGGTCTGACGAGCCATGGTACACTTTGTTCTGTACCAACAGCAGGTAGCAAGTTTGGCAGGAGCCCATGAAACAATAAATTCAGCTTGTTTTGTAAACACAACTCAAGATGGTGGTGTCATGGTGTGGGATATGTTCTGTTGGTATGAAACAGGGTTCCCTGTTATTGCTGGAAGATCAGGTCCTCCAAGGAATATCTGAACATTCTTGCTGATCAAGTCAACCCTGCAATATCAATTTTTTATCCACCCTAGTGATAGTTGTTTCATGGACAACGAAGCTACCATCTATCATGCAATAATTGTTCAGCAAGCATGACAGTGACTTCCAACATCTTCCCTGGCCAGCACAAATCCTGAATTAGAATCCCATTGACAATGTATCGGATGTTAGAAAATCAGATCTGGTATGTTGTAGATGAGGATGCAATCTGACACCTTGTGGAAATTAGGCCAAACTGTGTATGTGCTGCTATTTGGGCTAACAGATAGTATTAAATAATAGTTTCTAATTCAGCAAGTGTGTGTGTGTGTGTGTGTGCATACAAACACAAAAATATATATAGCTTAATGTATTACTCACAAAAGGTGATGTGAGTCATATTTCCAGCTGTACATACTGTATTCATATCAACTTGTCTGATATGAATTTATTAATTATGGTTGCATTCTCTAATTCTAATGGGGAAAAAAAGTATACACAGTCTTTCAAAATGATAAAGTGTTATAATGCCACACAAAATGACAACTATTCACACTTGTTAAGTTTTTAAGAAAGTCATATTCATGACATGATAATTTTCCAATAAATAAGAGCAATATTAATTCATTTTTCATTCATAAGAGAAACTCTTAACACTAAAATATTCTCTTTTGCTATATCCATTAAAAGGAATATTTGTTGCAAAACTTAGATTCAAGCACAGAGTGTTGGGGAGTAACAATGTAGATATTAATATCTGAGTACTAAATGTGGAATCCATGGTAACTTGCCACATCTTTTCCTGTCAATAAAGGAAAGTGTTTATATATACTAGGGGGCTCCACCCCCCCCCTGGAGCCTACGGCACCCAACATGACATAAAAACGTTTCAAATTTCGGCTTATCTTTTTATATATATAGAATATAAAATAGGTCATGAACAGACAGTATTAGAAAACATACAGGAAATAATATATGTTTGGTGAGTATTAGACACAAAGCATTCAAACATTTTATTACTAATTTTATATTGACAAAAAAAAAAAAAAATCAGAATAAAAGTATGCTTAGTACAAATTTAAAAAATATACATACATGCATGTGCACACAGGCAAAAAAATAATAATAAAATATACCTGAAAGTGTGGTGAAGATACACACTTTGATAACTGTCTGAAAAGAGGAACCATAACTTTGGTAAATTCTGCAGGTTCAATAACATCTAAGATTTCTTCCAATTCATTCAGAAACATTACCTACAAATAATTTTATATTAATTTAATTCTAATTTCATGTTAAGAAAAGTATATAAAATTCATAAAAACAAAAACCTGTTATTATCATCATCATCATCATCAAATTCCTGCCATGTACCCTCAAGGGGTGTACAGGATATGACAGTACTACATGAAAAAATTACATCATTACTAACTTCCTATCTACAATTTTCCTCCAAATCAGTCTGTTACTTGTCAAGACTCCAACATTATCAGATCTTATATTTCTATCGTCTAAGGCACTTTGTACCGTATCAATCCACCTATATCTTGGTCTTCCTCTGGGTCGTTTTCCTGCCAACCTGGCAGAGAACACTTGTTTTGCTAATCTTTCCTCTCCCATTCTATTTAAGTGACCATACCATCTGAGATTAGCTCTGCTAACGCATTCCTGGATGCTGACAATGTCAAGTTCTTTCCTAAAATCCTCATTTTTAATATGATATTGCCATTGATGCCATCTGTTCACGCCTCTAATCTTTCTCAGGACTCTCATATCTGCAGTCTCTAGTCTTTGGTCAAGTGTTTTACTTCTGACCCAGCTCTCAGATCCATAAGTTAAAATTGGTTTGAACACAGTCTTGTATACAACTAATTTAGTGTTCTGACTAATTTCTCTCTTATTCCATATGAATTTATTCAATTGACTTCCCACCATACCAGCTTTGCTGATTCTGTTGTCTATTTCTATATTTAATTTACCATCTTCACTAAAAATCGTGCCTAAGTAGCTGAAATGTTTTACTTGTTCCACAGGTTCTCCATTCACAACACAGTTGACATTTTCAATGATTCTGCCTATTTTCATTGTCTTTGTCTTTTTATTGCTGACCTTCATACCATATCTATTACAACAGCTATTCAATTTAGTCAGAGAATCTTGCAGACTTGTAGCGGATTCATTTAGAAGTATAACATCATCCGCATAAAGCAAAGAGCTGACATTAACATCTCCAATTTTGATATCAGGTTTAATACCACATTCCTCCATAATGTGATCCATATAGATAATGAATAACAGAGGGGATAATGTACATCCTTGTCTCACACCAGATTTAACATTAAACCATCTTCCTGTACTTCCTTCAATTCTAACTGCTGACTCACAACTCAAATAAAGACTAAGTATTGCTTGATATAATGCCCCATTGACACCATATAACTGCAGCGTATTGAATAGTTTCTCTCTTGCCACCTTGTCATATGCCTTTTCCAAATCGACAAAACTTAAATACAGATCTTTGTTATATTCCCATGCTTTCTCGACTATTTGTCGTAAAGTGAAGATCTGATCCTGACAGCCTCTATTTGGCCTGAATCCAGCTTGTTCTTTACCAAGCTTTTCTTCCACAATTCTTCTCAACCGAATCTCAAGTATACTTGCATAGATCTTGCCAGGAACACTCAGTAGGGAAATACCTCTGTAATTCTCACATTCAGTTTTATTTCCCTTTTTATATATGGGTACTATGAGAGCTCTACTCCAATAATCGGGAATTCATCCCTCGGTCCAGGCTTTCTGAACTATGCAGTGCAGCCACTGTAAGACTCTTATACCACCATACTTCAGCATTTCTGGTCGAATATCATCTACTCCTGCTGCCTTTCCACATTTCAAGCCTTTGATGGCTTCTTCTACTTCAAGTATGGATATGTATTCCTGACTGCATGCCTGGTCAGTGTTTTTTATCACTGTGCTGTCATCACTGCTTGTTTCATTTAGCAGTTTTTCAAAGTAATTACCCCATACTTCAAGGATATCTTTTTCTCCTGTTTTCATTGCACCTTTATCATCTCTAATTCCTTTTACAGCACTCTTTCCTCCATTCCTAAGCTTCTTCAACAACCTCCAGAATATTTTGCCACCTTCTTGATATTTATTTTCTATATTCTTGCCAAAGTCCTCCCATGACTTTTGTTTAGCTAGTTTTACACACTGTTTAGCTTTCTTACATTTGTCTCTGTATTCTGTAAGAGTAAAAGCTGACTTATTTGCCAGGAACTTTTGATATGCTTTCTTCTTTCCCTTCACTGCCTCTTTAACTTCTTGTGTCCACCAGGGAGTTGTGATTTTTTTATCTTTGCACACAACCTCACCACATGCCTCTCTGGCAGAATCAATCAATGTTTCCTTCAGAGTTTGCCACTGAATCTCCAAGGTTTGATTCCTGTTCTCAAACTCTTTCATTTTCTTTTCAATAATATTTCTGTATTTTAGTCTACAGTTTACATCTGAGAGCTGCTCAACTTTTATTCGCTTTAAAACTTTCTTACATGTTATTCTTTTCAATATGAAATTCAATTTTATCCTGCTCAAGACTAAATAGTGATCACTTCCAATTTCAAATCCTCTGTACACTCTGGTGTCCTGCACCAGGGAGAAAACATCACTATCAACAATAACATAGTCAATGAGACTTTTCTTATTCCTAGCCTCTTCTCTCCATGTGAATTTGTGCACATTTTTATGTTGGAACATGGTGTTAGTAATAACCAGTCCATGTCCTGAGCAGAAATCCAACAGATATTTGCCATTATTATTAGCTTTGCTCTTTTCTCCAAATTTTCCCAAAATATTTTTGTATGTCTCACAATCATTTCCTACTCTACTATTTAGATCCCCAACAAGGACCAACTTTTCCTTTTTCATTGTGTCAGTTGCTTTTTCTAAAGCCTCAAAAAATTCCTCCACTTCTACCTTAGTAGAACCTTCTGTGGGACTATATCCACAAATAAGTCTCATTGTCCAGTTCTCCATTCTCATATTTGCCCACATTACTCTACTTGAGACTGACTGCCATTCAAGAAGATTAGCCTCGTATTTTGTGTTGAATACTATGGCTACTCCTTCTTTTCCTTGATTGTTATTACCTGAATATAACATTTTGTATTTATTGCTCAGAAAGATCTCACCAGTTTTGGTCTTTTTTGTTTCAGTAACCCCTATTATGTCGATCTGGTACTTATCTAATTCCTCAGCTAGCTCCATTTCTTTGCCATTCAGGCTTCTTACGTTGATAGTACCGATCTTTAACTCTGGTGATGTTGAGTTGGGGTTTGTTTTCAGATTTGTTCCAGTAGCTGACTTTTCGCTGTTCGCCCTGGTTCCCTGGCGAAAACAACGGGGGCCTTGTTTAACCGGGCGACGCCCGAGCCGGCATGAAATTTTGTCATGTTGTACCATCATTTTTTATTTTGGTTTAACCAATAAGAATACAATTTGGTCGACTAAATCCCAAATTGCCAGCCCATCCTCGTTCGTTCAGTATCAAAGTAGATACCCAACAGGGTGCACCACGAGAAGGTGAGGATTGGACATTAGGTCAGAAGCCCTGGTCGGTTCTCCGCATTCCTTTAAAGGCTATGTGGAGGTCTCCTCTCAGTTATACAGCTTTGACCCTTAAGCACCCCAACCTCTTATTATTATTTTTTTAAATCTGTAACTGTTAAATTTGCACTTTTTATAGTTTCAAAATTTAAATTCTAATCAGTGAATTCAAGTGTTAAAATTTATTTATCTATTCCATTGTAAAGCTGCTGCCATTTGTGATTTCTCTGCTGTGCACACAATGGTGAAATTTTTGGGATCATTTAAGGATTAAATTGTACTTGAAATTTTAGTATGCAGAAATACCTCACATACCACTCAGTTTCAAAAACAGTGTAGGTTTCATTATAATGTCATTTCTGTAATTAGTGTAAAATGTTTTACAGTATATTTATTGTAAAAAAAGGCAATTATTCATTGCATTAGAACAACAATGTTACAAATTTAGAAGAATGCATTTCTAAGCATTCCAAAAACATTTTTCAACATTCTGCATTTCCTAGCATTCCAAAAAGTTATCAAATGTTCTTGTTCTCCTGTCTTTGAAATATCTATCCAAATACAGCATTGCAACAAAAAAATATGTAGACACTTTATAAATTATGAGTGAGAAAAGGAAATGTAAAGGAGATGAAGGACCTAAGAAATGTAAATGTCAACATATACATTTGGAATGCATTACACTGAAATCCATTATATTAATGCTCTGATCAGTGCAGTTTAAGTTAGCACTTAACATTTTCAGCACTGCTGTTTTTATGAAATTGTATTTAGCGTGAAAAAAGCAGTTTTGCAATTAATTTGCAAAATCTTTTTCAAGGTAAACACAAATTCATCAAATATGCTAAAATTTCAAATGTTGTTTTCTATTTTAACTCGAAGGATTCCAAAAATTTTGTGACTGTGTGCCCAGCAGAAGGTGGGAGAAAGAGAGAGAGAGAGAGTATAAAGAGCAGTGGCTATAACAAATGAATAGATAAATGGATTTTAAAACATTAAAAAAACAACAACTTAATTTTGAAAACAGAAGGAATGCAAAATTAATCTAGAAGATGTACATATATTGACCAGATAAGTTAAAATAAGAAGTTTTAGCTTATTTTACCTAATCAGTTTAAAGTTGCTAAAAGGAGAAAATCAATTTAAATAACCAATTAGGTTTAACATGAATGCCAAGGTTAACATTATCAACTATACTAAAAATATGAATAATAGTTATTGGCTTTTATATTTTGCCACTTGTTAAAAGGGCATTTCCCAACCAGTTTGCTAACAAATGGTAAAATATTCAAAAGGTAGAATCCATTATGTGTTACATGTTTATACTTAAATCTTAAAACTGTAATGTTCAGGAGAATACAATACTGTAGTTCAAGAGAACCAATGAACAATTATAAAGGTCTACCACAATGAATTACATAGACCAGCCCACCAATAGGTTGCAACCAAGAGTGTTTTACAAATTGAGTCGCAATCTATTAGTGGGCCATGAAATCAGTTAGTGGGTTGTGGCCAATATTCTTTTTTTTTTTTTTTAAATAAAATATACCAGAAAATATTACGGTGTATTTTGTTGATTGCATAGCTTTAACACATGCACACTGGGTGGTGTCATATCCTGCATTTCCTTGCAAGATGGAACTCGCTTGACAGTATTTATGTCCCTTCAATGTTGAGTGGATGCATTTTAAACAGTTTTAAATATATCCCCTAGTTTGAATGTTTTCAATAAAACTGTAATTGTAAAATTAGTATTGTCTTAATGATAGTACATGGTGCCTGAGGGAGGAGCATTGTTTATCATTATACAGGTTCAGGTCATTTTCATCCCAAATGTCTTCAATTAATACACTGTCATTACATATAGTCTAGTGTGTCATTATTGTATTTAATGGTACAATAATTCTACCTGTTTTTCTTGCATTTTTCAGTATGAAGTCTGTTGGGGAGAGGATGTTTATCATTATACAGGGACAGTTTCATCTTCCAAAAGAATAGGTATAGTGAGTAAAACCATTTATTCCTTTGAATATTTATTGTTTATTTAGTTTATTTTTATTTTCCTATGCTGTGTCGAAATGTTCATAAAATTAATTGCCATGAAATTAATATGTTTTTGATTTCTCCCCAATGTAGAGTGCAATGATCCTAGAGGTAGCACAATGCCAGGACAACTAGTAGTAAAAGTGGAATAAGCTGCATGCACTTCGCCTCCTTCCAAAATCAGTTTGATATACACTATTTACCAATAATTGTCCGGACTCTTTAGCAATTTACAACTGATACCAGTAGGTGGACCCTAATATCAGGTATGTCCACCTTTGGCTTTGATCACCTCCTGCACCCTTTGAGGGAAGTTTTTCACCAATGTGCAGCAGACATCATGTGGAATTTGTCTCCATTCCTCTATCAAAAAAAAATAAATAAATAAAAAACTGTGGCGTTTTGAACAGTTTTAATCTTGGCACCTTGTCATATGCCTTTTCCAGATCTACAAAACCAAAATACAGATCTTTGTTATATTCCAGTCATTTCTTTGTCTTCTTCTTATTATTCCTTTCCTCCTATTTTACCTTGCAGTGTTGCAGATTTTTTCCTACATTTAATCACTACCGTATCACAACATACCAAGTGTGTCTTATGTCTGTAGATGTGTGTTCAAGCCAGTTTGCCTCTTCTGGGGACGAAAAATCCAATACCTCCATAAGAGATAGGCTAACTCACCTTTAGCCGAAAGGGACCAGATAAAGTTTCCTCACGTCACCGAAGGATATCAAACCTAGATCTTCCTGACCAAAGAGCTTTGTCTATACTGACTGAGCTAGGGAGGCTCATTTCTTTGTCTTTAAGTGAAAATATAATCCTGACTACCTCTAGCTGGTCTGAATCCAGCTTGTCCTCCTCCAAGCGTCCCTTTCACAATTTTTCTTAACCTTTTCTCAAGCATGCTTGCATAAATCTTACTGGAAAACCAATAAAGAAATTCATTGGCAATTTTCATTTTCAGTTTTATTTCTTTCTTACAGGTGAGTGCTATAAGACATCCACTCCAATTATCTGAAATCCATCCCTCTGACCAGGCCTTCTGAAATATACAGTTCACTGGACATTAACAGATGTTGTATGGTCACTCAGGTGCTCAGTAATGTGAAACACCAGTCCTCACTATGTGGTCCTGTTGTATGCTTTCCTAGAGACTTCAACTCTCTGAAGATCAGTCACTCTAGACACACCATTCACCAATCTCATTAATGATCTACACCTTCCTCTTTTTCTAGGAACTTTACCTTCTGTTACTGTTTTGAGAAGTAGTCCATCCTTTCAATGTGTCCAAAATATTTCATATTTCTTCTGTCAGTATCCTTAAAAGCCTTAAACTTCTACTGATTCTTTTTAGCATCCATCCATTTGTCTGCCTTGCAGTATGTGATAACCTCAACAGTCTTCTGTAACATTACATTTGAAAAAACAGGTATACTTATGCAGTGTAGCCACTGTAAAACTTTATACAAGTTTCAGTAAGGAAATACCGTAAGTAGACATATTACTTACTATTATAATAATGGAATTAATTCAGGTAAAATATTCTTTATGCGTATAATTTTCGCCTGAGTATCACAGGCATCATCAGTATAAGTACAAAGGCTAATTAAACAATAACTGCTATATTCACAAAGCGCCACCTAAGTAGCTAAGGTTAAATTTCGTAAATTTATTTTAAAAAAAAAAAAAAAAAAATGTATGTGTGTGTGTGTGTGTGTGTATACAATTACAAGTTAGGAAACATTTGCTGATTTATAGAGTACTATCTCCCATAAGGGGGAAAGACATAGACCATCGGATCTGTTCAGGTTAGGGGAGTGAAGTAACATTTCACATTTTTCTTTGTAAAGCCGTTCCATTAGGAACCGACTTTTGTGAGTGACTTTTGTCTTGTTCCACTGAACTCTATGTCAAGTGTTGATGACATGCTCTGCAAGTCCAGGCTGTTCAGGTTCAAGGTACTGAATATATGGCTTGTGTTCTTCTAACCTGATCTGAGCATAACTTGCTGTTTGTCAAAAATATGATAACCCACAAGAGCAAGGAATCTGGTAGACACCTGGATAGCTGAGATGTGGGAGCTTGTCCTTTGGAGACGTGAGGCATGTAGAGATTTTTCTGATGGGTCGAAAGTCCACACAAATATTTAGTGGTTTTTAACACTTTAGCTATGCATTCGCTAACGCCTTGCACATAGGGGATAGGTGTATGCGTAGTTTCTTCTGTATTTAAAGAGGATGCTGAGGCATGACTACTTAAAGCTCTTTTTATGAAGGAATTCTTATAACCATTGGATATGAAGAACAAAAGGAGTGGGCTCTATGAACTAGTGTTTTTATAGTACCTGTCTTTTGACTGGGATAGTAACGTGATTCAGCATGGATGTACTGACCTGTATGAGTCTCCTTCCTATAGACTGTGAATTGTAGGTTACCATCTGGTTGGCGAAGAATTAAGAGGTCTAGAAAGGCTAACTGCTTATTTACTTCTACTTCTAGGGTGAACTGGATTCTTGGATGAAGTGCATTTATTTTTGAGAGAAACTGTTGTAATTCTTCTGAAGTGCTTCCATATGGCAAAAATGTCGTCCACATATCTCAACCAAAGGTTAGGTCTGGGTGAAATGTTGGTTCAGATAAGTGGATGACGTTTTTGCCATATGAAAGGGCACTTCGGAAGAATTACAACAGTTTCTCTCAAAAATAAATGCACTTCATCCAAAGATCCAGTTCACCCTAGAAGTAGCCCTCTTCATTCTTCGCCAACCAGAGGATAACCTACAATTCAGTCTATAGGAAGGAGACTCATACAGGCTAGTACATGCATGTTGAATCACATCACCATCCTAGTCAAAAGACAGGTGCTATAAAAACACTGGTTCATAAAGACCACTCCTTTTGTTCTTCAGAAGAACTATTACAAAAAGAATTACTTCTTCCTAAATGGAATTTAAGCCAAGTGGCCTGTTCCGGTCTCATGCCATCTCTTTCTTGGTCTTCCGATTCTTCTTTTTCCACTTATTTTGTATCTGTATAATATTTTTGGTAGCCTGCTGTTGTCCATTTGATTTAAATGTTCTAGCCATTTTTGTTTATACTGTCTTATGTAGTAATTAATTGGTTTTATTTTCAGGGATTGCAAGATTTCTTCATTTGTTTTGTAGTCCCACTTGGTATATCCAGTTGTTTTTCTGAGGAACTTCATTTCTGCTGTTTGAATTCATTTTTCATCTTTCCTTTTCATGGTCCATGTTTCATTTCCATTTTGTAGAGTTGGTTTTGACAAGACATTATATAGTCTGATTCTAGTGTGTTTTTGTACTAGGGATGGCTTAAATATATTATTTATTATGCCATTTACTTTGACAAAGTTTGATATTTTAGTGTCTATGTCTTTTTCTTCTTCGTATGATAGATCACATCCCAAGTATCTGAAAGTGTTTACTTGTCCTAGTATTTTATTATCTATCACTATTTTACTTCTTATTGGGTTTTCTCCTTTGAATGCAATTATTTTTGTTTTTTCTTTAGATATTGTCATATTATATTGCTTTGAGATATCATTTAATGATCTTTGTAAGTCATCTTCTGATGTAGCTAATACTATTTGATCATCTGCAAATAGTAGTGTACCTATCTTCATTTGCAGGGTTATTTGTAACCCTGCAAACAGCATAACCAAATGGGTTATGCTGTTTCCAGATTGTTAATATTTCATTTATATATATATATATATATATATATATATATATATTGAAAAGCAGAGGTGAGAGGGTACATCCTTGTCGTACTGCTCTTGATATATCTTTCCACTCTGAGATGATTGTAATTTAACTGCTATTTTATTTCCTGTATATATATTTCTTGAATTGATTGTAAAAGTTGGTTTGGTATGTTTAAATCGGTTAATATTTTAAACAATTTTTGTCTACTAATTTTGTCAAAGGCTTTTTCATAATCAATAAAGGCCATGTGTGTTTCTTTTTGAAATTCTCTTCTCTTTTCTATTAATAATTTTAAAGTAAAAATTGGATCTATGCAGGATTGGCCTTTTCGGAAACCATTTTGTTCTTCTAGTAATTTGTCTTCTACAATGCTGCTTAGTTCCTCTTTTAATATTCCTGCATATATTTTATATCCTGTATTCAGCAGGCTAATTCCCCTATAATTATTGCAATTGTCTTTATTTCCTGTTTTTATAGAATGGGATAACCAGTGCTTTTTTCCAAGAGTTAGGATTTTTTCTGGACATCCAAACCACATTAAAAAATATCAAAAGTCTTTCATTAAATTTTTCACCTGCATTTTTGTATAGTTCTATATTTATATTGTCTTCTCCTGGTGTTTTCCTATTTTCCATCTTCTTTATTATATTTTTCAGTTCTAACATTGTGTTATTTTCTATTAGGTCATTCTTTGTCTTATAAAATTTTATTTCTTTGTTCTCATCTGTCCAGAGATTTTGGAAATAGGTCACCCTTTTCTAAATCTACTGTTTGTATTTTTATCTTTTCTTTTATTTCTTTATTCATGTATTTTATTACTTTATAGGTTTTGGGTTGTGGCTTAAATAAATCCTTTTCTAGTTCTGCTATATAATTGTTCCATCTTTCTCTACGTTTTTTCCTTGCTTCTCGTTTTGCAATTGCACTATTTCTTTTATACTCTATTTCTGCCTCTATTGTTTTGGAATTTAGCCATTTCTGGTAACTGTCCTTTTTGGTTTTTATTATATTTTCGATTTCTTTGTTCCAGTCTCGTAGTCCTCTTTTTCTAATCCATTTGAGCTTTATTCCTAAGGTTTCTGTTGCTGTTTTTGTGAGAATTTGTTTCAAATTTTCCCATTCATCTTCTGTGTCACTTGATTCATGTGTGGTTTCTGTTTTTAAGTTTGTGCATTTTTGATATTGTTGTCTAACTTGAGGATCCTGTAATGAAGAAATTTTGTAGCTTGGCTGGTAAGAATTTTCAATTCTATGTTTAAACCAAAGCCACTTTGGTTTAAAACGAATTTTTGCTGATACCATATAATGATCAGAGTTTAATTCAAAGCCTCGATATGCTCTTACATCTAAAATTAACTCTGCTAATTTAAAATTTGTGATAATGTAGTCAATTACTGATTTGTATCCTCTGGCTGACCAAATATATTTATGTATTTCCTTGTGTTTAAACATTGAATTCATTATTCTCATATTATTATAAATGACAAAATCACGCAATCTGCGCCCTTCATTACATGTATCTTCGCCAAATTTACCTATATTTGTTTTGTATTTTTTGTTTCCTATTCTGGCATTTAAATCTCCTGCTAGCAGTAAATAGTCAGTTTTGTTTGTTTTATCTATGGCATTCTGTAATTCTTTATAAAATATATTATTGTTTTCTTCTTTTCCCTCTTCTGGTTCATATGCACCAATTATTGTTATGTGGCCTCTTAATGTCTTGAATCTAATTTCTATTAATCTTTCATTCAAATAGTTGTAATATACAATATTGTTCTTTAGGGATTTATGTACCATAATCATTATACCTAATTTTGCTCTTTCTTCTTTTTTTATCCCACTGTAGATTTGTATATAGTTGTTTGTTTCTTTTGTACCTTTTTGTTTTTTCTCTGTTTCTGTTACTATACATATTTTATGTTAGCTTGGTTTAGTTGTTTATCAAGTTCTTCTTCTTTGTGTGCAATGCTTCTCACATTCCATGTTTCAATCTTCATTATGTGTTCCTTTTTCCAATTTTGTTTACTGTTTCCTAGGTTGTGGTCTTCCCTGACAGTCTGGCTTTTCTTTGCATGAAACTTGAAAGTATTTTGAATTTCCCCAGGGCAGGTTACTAATCTGTCGCTGGGTAAGTCCAGTGGTAGGGCTGCTACCTAACGCTTTTGGACATGCAGATCTAACAGCATTTACTCTGTTAGGATGTTAAGGTTATACAGCCCATACTCGGTCGCCAGTGCCTCGTTTGTACTTTTAGAACAGGACGGACCATGGGAAGGTGAGATTGACATTTGAGTGGGAGAGGATTTGTGTGAATTCTTATGTGAATTTTAAGATTTGAAGAACAAGAAAATTTCTTTTCACAGATGGAACATTCGAAAGGCTTTTTATTAGTATGAATTCTTATGTTTTTTAAGACTTCCTGAGAGAGAAAATTTCTTTTTTGCAGATGGTACAATTATATGGTCTTTCATTAGTATGAATTTTCAAGTGTTCCTCAAGAATTGATGCCTATTTAAATTTCTTAACCACATACCGTACACTCGAATGGTTTTTCATTAGTATGAGATCTTAGGTGGCTTTTTAGATGTCCTGATTGAGAAAAATTCTTTTCATAGATTGAACACATGAATGGTTTTTCATTAGTATGAGATCTTAGGTGACATTTTAGATGTCCTAATTGAGAAAAATTCTTTTCACAGAATGGACAGATGAAGGTTTTCTCATTACAGTGAATTCTTAAATGCGTGTTAAGATTTCCTAGGTGCAGAAATTTCATTTGACAGATTGTACAATCATGCTGTTTTTCATTAGAATGATTTTCAAGTGTATTTTAAGATGTAATGCTCTCTTAAATTTCATACTGCAGATACTACACTCGAATGGTTTTTCATTAGTATGACATCTTAAGTGTGTTCTATCTCTCCTGATTTTGAAAATTTATTGTCACCAATAGTTCGCATAAAGTGGTATTCATTAGCATCAATTCTTTTATCCATCTGATGCCTTTCTAAAAGAGAAAATTTCTTTCATTAGTAGTAAAGACGAAAATGTGTTTCATGATATTAAACTATTCTTTCTACAGATGACCTCTTGACAGAATTCTCATTACCGCATACTATTCTCTATTTCTTAAGTAGGTATTATTCAGAGTTGTGTTAGCTGTCCAGATTAAAATGTCTCATGACAAATAGCACACTCGATGGTTAATCCTGTTTATGAATTCAAAACTGATCAATGAAATTTACGTATTACGAAAATTTCTTATCAGTGATATCATATAGAAGCGGTGCCGCTTATTTGATGAATTGTTAAGTGTGCTTTAAGTTCTCCTGTTGTAAAGCTTTCTTTCATCAGAAGATAAATTCTGATAATATCCTTCAAAAGTCCACACATTACTCATTTTCAAAGTATTAACAAATGATGAAAGTAGTCTTCATTGTTTCTTTTCTAAACATTTCTCTTCAATTAGTGTATCAGTTAATTTATTATCCTCTTTCTGAATATTCTCTGTTTTCATCCCCTAAAATCAATTGTTTGCTGCCATTTTATTTTTGGAAAACTGCTAATTTCATCTCACTTCTTTACTAGAATTTCTAGAAGAAATAATGGTCGCTCGTTTTCCTGATAAACCGGTGCATTACTTCCTTTAGTTCAAATATTTTTTTCTGCTCTTAAAATTAGATTTCCTGAATATTTTAGTTAGTTTGGAGAAAATTTTCTTTACTTCAGTATTCTTTTTATCGAGATTTTTTCTCAAGTTACTATCAACAGTGAATACTCTAATGAAAGTTACAAAAAGTGTTGATTATCCACAATATAACTGCAAATTAACAAGGAGCACAAAGTTCTCACATCTATTCACAGTGGAGAGAAGCGACACCACGTCAGATTACACTTCACACGTGCAAAACGGATGAAATTCAAAAAATCTAAACAATAACTAATCACAGCCTTTAATACTATTGACTATGCAAGGCATTAGAGAACGCATAGCTAAAATGTTAAAACCACTAAATATTTGTGTGGCCTTTCGACCCATCAGAAAAATCTCTACATGCCTCACGTCTCCAAAGGACAAGCTCCCACATCTCAGCTATCCAGGTGTCTACCAGATTCCCTGCTCTTGTGGGTTATATTTCTGACAAACAGGAAGTCATGCTTAGATCAGGTTAGAAGAACACAAGCAGTATATTCAGTACCTTGAACCTGAACAGCCTGGACTTGCAGAGCATGCCATCAACACTTGACATAGAGTTCAGTGGAACAAGACAAAACTCATTCACAAAAGTCGGTGCCTAACGGAACAGCTTTACAAAGAAACGTGAAATGTTACTTCACTCCCCCTAACCTAAACAGATCCAATGGTCTATGTCTTTCCCTCTTGTGGGAGATAGTACTCTATAAATCAGCAAAACATTTACTGTTTTCTAGAAAACAGATGGTACTCTATAAATCAGCAAAACATTTACTGTTTTCTAGAAAACAGATAGTACTCTATAAATCAGCAAAACATTTACTGTTTTCTAGAAAACAGTAAATGTTTTGCTGATTTATAGAGTACTATCTCCCACAAGAGGGAAAGACATAGACCATCGGATCTGTTTAGGTTAGGGGGAGTGAAGTAACATTTCACGTTTCTTTGTAAAGCTGTTCCGTTAGGAACTGACTTTTGTGAATGACTTTTGTCTTGTTCCCTTGTAATTGTATACATATATATAATTTTTTGTTTTTAAATAAATTTAGGAAATTTAACCTTAGCTATTTAGGTGGTGCTTTGTGAATATAGCAATTATTGTTTAATTAGCCTTTGTACTTATACTGATGATGCCTGTGATACTCAGGCAAATAAAGAATATGTTACGCGAGTTAATTCCGTTATTATAACAGTAAGTAAAACTTTTATACCTAAATACTGAGCATTTCTGGTCGAATATCATTTACCCCAGTTGCCTTCTTACATTTCAGGTTTTTGATGATTTTTTCTACTTCAAGTATTTATATATATACACACACACACACACACACACAGTGGAACCTCGGTTGTCGAATGCCTCTGTTCTCGAACAATTCGGTTCCCAAACATATGTTCTGAACAGAATTTTGGTTCCCGAACAGGCAAACGGCAACCACGTGCTGAGCTGTAAGGCAGGAGAGCATCAGTTACATGGAAGCCTTCATTCAGTGCAGACACCTGCTTGATTTTGCAGTGAGTTTTCTTGATTTCCTTTTTTTTTTTTCATAAATTATTAATTAATATACCATGGGGCCGCAGAAGAATAGTGATAGCAGCAAAGCGAAAAGAGAAGTTGTTAGAACCACGATAGAGATGAAAAAAGAAATCATATCCAAACATGAAAATAGCATTCGTGTCTCAGATCTTGCTATGCAGTTCGGTATGGTGAAATCAATGATCTGCACAATACTCAAAAATAAAGAGGCGATCAACTTTTGTCTATATTTTATCTATTTATTGTGTTTATTCTTTTTATGTAAGATTTTATGCATTTTCATTATGTTTGTATATATCTTATGCATGAAGTGCTGTTGTAAAGGTTTAAATAAACAATCATCTGGGGTTTAGGAATGGATTAACCCATTTTACATTAATTCTTATGGGAAAATGGTTTCAGTTTTCAAACAATTCGGTTTCTGAACAGCCTTCGGGAATGAATTAAGTTCGACAACCGAGGTTCTACTGTGTATGTGTGTGTGTATATATATACACATACACAGAAGGTGGCCATAAAATAACTTTCCCTCTTTGGAGGCATCTGTAGCTAAAACCAATAAACAGAATGAGACCAAATTTTATATTGAGAATTTTGAAGGCATGAGGAGATGATTTCCACGAAAAAAAGATTTAGTACCAAAAGTCGCCGATAGGGGAAATTTTGGTGCTGGTGGGAACGAAAGCAGTCAGTTGTTTGCAGTAAACACAGGTAAAAAGGATTATGCAAATTTTACTGTGGATATGTGACAGTAGCACCACCAATTCCACTCAAAAAGGGATTGGTAACGTTCAGGCAGTTATTCGAATGACTGACAAATTGTGCTCAATATGCGTCCTACCTTGCATCAGTGCTTTATTTACTTGTTTTACCTTAAACAGTGCAATGCTGTAGCAGCCCTTAGCCCTTTGGGAATTTAGAAGGCTTCATAACCTACATACAGGTCCTATGTGAGCTGTAGCACTGAGAGCTATGATTAAGAAGTTTGAAGAAACTGGATCACTAAGAGTTAGACCTGGCAGAGAATAATTGAACATATTGAAAATCGTGTATGTAGTCCAGGGGACCCTGATTCTGATGAATAAAACGTTATTTACTGTGAGTTCAATAACAACATTAATTTCTGTGTCTCTAGCAAGTTGTTGTTTTAGTTTAATTGTTATTATCATTGTAACACGGCACATATCCAGCTGGAATAAGTGACGCAGCTGTTGCTTACACCATCAAAATGTTATTATTCCATTTTATCTGCCTTTAATGTAATTATCCGCTTGTTTTCGGCTCTGCCAGTGCCAAAATTCCAACTTATCGGCGACTTCTGGTACTAAATCTTTTTATCATGGAAATCATCTCCCCATGCCTTCAAAAGTTTCGATATAAAATTTGGTCTCATTCTGTTTATTGGTTTTAGCTACAGATGCCTCCAAAGAGGGAAAGTTATTTTATGGCCACCTGTATATTGCTTAATATTGCTTTAATAATTGTATGCCTATTTAGTGTTTTCTACCACCATGCTACCACTGCTTGCTTCATTTAGCAATTTTTCAAAGTAGTTACTCCAGAAAGTATTGGAAAAGTTGGTGAAAGGTAAAATACAACTGTGGGTGGATAGAGATGCAATACTCCACAGAGGGCAGCATGGCTATGTAAAGGGTAGGTCATGTCTAAGCAACTTATTCATATTTTATAATAACGTGACAACAGAATTGAATAAAGGCAATGGCTACACCATGATATTGCTTGACTTTGCCATGGAATTTCACAGAATATCACATGGAAAACTATTAAAAAAATGGAGCAAATGGGAATGGATACGAGGCTAGTGGCATGGATGGGGGTGGCTGAAAGACAGACCAGAGAATAGTATATGATGGAGTGGCATTTAGGAGAATGATGGTGACTAGTGGAGTACAACAGGGCTCGGTATTACAGCAACTGCTCTTTAATTTGTACATCAATGATATAGGGAAAGATTTAAGAGGGGTAATTCAGTTGTTTGCTGGAGATGGGAGGAAGTGTGGCTACTATAGTGTGTGGCTACGCCCCACAAGTAGGTTGTGATGAGGAGGAGAAAGAGACATTCTGGAGAGAACTTGACCAAGTAGTAATGGGAATCCCTGATGGTGAGAGAGTGATTGTCGGAGCAGATCTGAATGGGCATGTAGGAAGGCGGTGAAGAAAGGGTACATGGGGGTTGGAGTAGTGGTGAAAGAAATGAAGTAGGTAAAAGAATCATAGAATATGCTGTGGCCTTTGATCTGGCTATAGCTAACACGTGGTTCAAGAAGAGAGTTAGGCATCTGATAACTTATAAGAGCGGGAATAGAATGAGTCAGATTGACTATATTATGTGCCGTAGGAAACATCTGAAGGAGGTGAAAAACTGTAAAGTGATTAATGGAGAAAGTGTAGCGGCACAGCACAGGTAGGTTGTGGTAGACTGTGATATAAAAGGGGAAAAGAATAGATGGAAGTGGCGGATACAGAGGAAAATATAGTGGTGGAAATTGGAAGAGGAAGGCCCAAGGAATAAGTTTAAAGAAAAGGTTATTGAAAGAAATTAAGTTACCAGAGGATGTGGAAGAATGGTGGGACGTTAATAGTTGGAATATTAGAAAAATGGAGAAGAGGTGCTTGGTATAACATCAGGAAAGGGACCGCATGAGGATAAGGAGGCATGGTGGTGGAATGAGGAGGTGCAGGTGGAGATCAAGGAAAAGAAAGAGGCAAAGAAAAAATGGGACGACTGGAACTAGAGCTGACAAGGAGGCATATAGATTAGCGAAGAAAAATGCAAAGAGAGCTGTGGCAAGGGCAGTTGATGAGGTTTATGAAGAACTGGAGAGAAACGGTGGTGCAGTTCAGTTGTTGAGAATAGCGAAAGCCAGAGATAAGGCCTCGAAAGACATAACATCAGTCAAGCAGATAAAGGATGCCTCAGGAGTAGTATTACAAGACGAGGACAAAATCAGAGGAAGATGGAAAGAATATTTCTGTAAACTACTAAATGAGGAGAATCCGAGAGAGAGGCGTGAGGATGGAGAGGCAAACGAGAGACCGGTGCAAGACATAAGTAGAGAGGAAGTGGATTGGGTAGTGAGAAAAATGAAGAATGGAAAGGATGTGGGGGGCAGACCAGATACCTGGGGAAGTGTGGAAAAGTTTGGGCAGTGAGGGCGTGGATATGTTATGGGATCTTATGAGGAAAATAGCCCAACAGGAAAAGATACCAGAGGAATGGAGGAAAAGTATTCTTGTCCCAATCTACAAAGGAAGAGGAGATGTTCAAGACTGTGGCAACTATAGAGGGATCAAGCTGATGTCACACACATTGAAGATATGGGAAAGAGTAATTGAAGGAAGGATACGACAGGAAACAAAAAACGGTGAGAAGCAGTTTGGATTTATGCCAGGAAGAGGGACAACGGAAGCGATATTTGCACTAAGGCAATTGATGGAGAAATATAGAGAGATGCAAGTGGATCTGCACATGGTGTTTATAGACCTGGAAAAGGCATACGACAGAGTGGTCAGGCAGGAGGTATGGAGGTGTATGAGGAAGAAGGGGTGTCGGAGAAGTACGTGAGGTTGGTGAAGGCGATGTATGAGGAAACAGAAACTCAGGTCAGGTCTAGTGTCGGCATGACAGAAGGGTTCCCCATTGTCGTAGGGCTATACCAAGGGTCAGCTCTGAGCCCCTACCTCTTTGACCTGGTCATGGATGTACTAGTGGAGGATGTCAAGAAGGAGGCACCATGGAGCATGCTGTTTGCCAACAACATTGTTCTATGCGAATCATCCTGAGAGAAGCTTGAAAGTACCCTGGAAGAGTGAAGAAAGGGATTGGAGGAGAGAGGCATGAGAATTAACCGGGTGAAGACTGAATATATGTCAACAGGTAGTGATGAGGATATGGTCATAGAACTCCAGGGTAAAAGGCTAATTTCAGGGAAGAAATTCAAGTACCTTGGGTCGGTTGTCGAGAGGAATGGTGACTTGGGTGAAAAAATACAGCACCGAATAACATGCAGTTGGATGAATTGGAGGAAGATGAGCCGGGTCCTGTGCGACAATAGAGTGAGTTGTAAGAGGAAAGGAAAGCTGTATAAGATAGTGGTGAGGCTGGCGATGCTCCAAGGTGCAGAGACGTGGCCTATCACCAAGGCACAGAAGAGGAAGATGGAGGTAGCGGAGATGTGGATGTTGAGATGGATGAGTGGTGTGACAAAGGACAGGATAAGGAATGACTACATCAGAGGAACGGTTAAGGTGGGACCAACTGGCAAGAAGATACAAGAAGGTAGGCTGAGGTGGTTTGGACACGTAGAGAGGAAGGGTGAGGAGTGTGTTGGTAAACGAGTGGAGTATATTGAGTTGGAGGGAAGGAGGAAAAGAGGCAGGCCCAAGCTCAGGTGGAGGGATAAGGTGACAGAGGATCTTAGGGAGAAAGGATGGCATCCGAAGGACGCCTTGGACCGGAGAACTTGGAAGAGGAAGGTTAAAGATTGGTGCGCCGACCTCGTTTGACATGGGATAAGGAATAGTGAAAGAAGAAGATTCAGTTGTTTGCTCGACCTCAAGGGCTCACTTTAGTGAGTACGGGCATGGCAAAACCGATGTACCAGATGCTGGACCATGCCTTACTTCATGTAATATACATCTGTTATATTATTCTGTAGACTGGTCCCTCCGCTTCTTTCTTTGCTTCTTTCTCCTCTCCTTGCTCCTTCCCCCTGATGCTATTAGAGTATTCAAGGGCTAGGGGTGAATCTTTCCTATCTTGCTAAGTCATTTCGTCTTATGCAGCCACCGAAGGAGGCAAGCTAGCCTAAATAGGTGCTGGTCCCAAGCCCAGATAAACGGAGAGGGTTGATGTCAGGAAGGGCATCTGGTCGTAAAACTTCACTGCCAGCTCTAGCTATGATATGAGTCAAAGAGAAAATGATATAAGGGCTAAGGCGTATCGCTTAAGGGATATGAAGATAAGGGAGAGAGAAGTGGACAAGGGCTACCGCATCGAGGGCAGGTGCAGTTAAAGAAGCGAGCCCAGCAGGTGGAGAAGATGTTGCGAGTGGGAACACAATGTTGGAAGCATGACTAGAAGGGGAAGAGAGGTGGCAGACATGATGAGGAAGAGGAAGTTGGACATTTTATGTGTGCAGGAGACAAGGTAGAAGGGAGGAAAGGCAAAGGAACTGGGAGATGGATATAAATTGTTCTACTCTGGAGCGAATAACGACGGAAGAAATGGTGTAGGAATTGTGGTGTGTGGCAGAATGAAGGGAGAAGTACTGGAAGAAGGTAGAAGGAATGACAGGATCATGTGAATGAAATTGGGTCTTGGAGAAGAGCAGGTGGTCGTATTATGTGTATATGCCCCGCAAGTTGGCTGTACAGCAGAGGAAAAAGATGAGTTCTGGAATGTGTTAGATGAAGAAATGAGGGAACTGGAAAAAAAGGAGTTGGTGATTGTAAGAGGAGACTTGAATGGACAAATAGCGAGACAGAATAGAGACTGTGAAAGGGTGCATGGTGGCCACTGAGTGGGAATGATGAACTAGGAAGGAGAGAGGGTTGAGGACTTTGAGCGTTTGATCTGGCAATTGTGAACTCGTTTTTCTACAAGACGGAAGAACATTTGATAACATTTAGGAGTGGTAACAACAGTTCACAAATTGACTACATTTTGACTAGAAGAAAACATCTTAAGGTTGTGACAAATTGTAAAGTAATTCCAAAAGATCAAGTAGCACAGCAACACCGACTGCTGTGCACATACTTTAAAATAAGATCAAAGATAAGAACCTCTGGAAGCCATGGGATGAAAACAATTAAGTGGTTTCGCTTAAAAGAAGAGAGCGTGAAGAATAGTTTTAGGGAGAGGGTATTAGAGAGAGAATTTCGGATGGACTGGAAAGTGTACAAGATTGGTGGAAACATAATTCAAAAGTTATCCTCAGCTGTGCAATCGAGGCGGTTGGCGAGACATCTGGAAAGATTAGAGAACAGGAGGAGGGTTGGTAGTGGAATAATAATGTACAAGTGGCAGTGACAGCTAAGAGGAAGGCAAAACAGAAGTGGGATGAGCCAAGAGTGGAAGAGGACAGAGAGGTGTACAGAGAAAGAAAGTAAGAAGCCAAGAGAGTTGTGGCACAGGCGAAGGCCATGGCATATCAGGATCTGTATGATCAATTAGAAACAAAGAAGGACAGAGAAAAATTTACCAACTAGCAAAATGTAAAAATAAAGCAGCAAAGGACATCTTACATGTGAGGCAGATCAAAGACGCTGAAGGAAGAGTATTATGGAGGGATGTGGACATAAGAAACAGATGGAAAATATACTTTGAGGGACTTTTGGATGAGGAAAATGCAAGGACTCACAGAGGAGATGGGCAGCCTTCTGAGGGGATGGTGCAGAACATCAGTAGAGTGGAAGTGACGGAGGCCATGTAGAGGATGAGGAATGGAAAACCGGTGGGCCCCAACAGAATTCCAGTGGAGGCATGGAAGGCACTGGGGGAAGAGGGAATTGATGTGCTGTGGGACCTGTTCATGAAAGTTTGCCAACAGGAAAATATACCTGAGGAATGGAGGGAGAGTAATCTTGTTCCCATCTACAAGGGGAATGCACAAGACTGTAAAATTACAAAGGAATAAAGTTGATGTCCCACACAATGAAAATCCTAGAAAGGGTTCTTGATGGTAGATTGACGAAGGAGGTGGAGATTGCAAAGGAACAATTTGGCTTCATGCCTGGTAGATCAACAACAGATGCTATCTTTGGGTTACGGCAGATGATGGAAAAGTTTCGAGAGAAACAACGGGAGCTACATCTGGCATTTATTGATCTGGAGAAAGCATACAATAGAGTGCCAAGGCAAGAAGTCCGGAGGTGTCTGAAGAAGAAGAAGGTGCTGGAGAAATATGTCAGGTTGTTGCGGGAAATGTACAGAAATGTGAAGACAACTGTTCGGACCTGTCTGGGACACACAAAGTTTTCAAGTAACAGCTGGGTTGCATCAGCATTAAGTCCGTTTCTGTTTAATATTGTGATGGAGGTGGTAACAGAGGAGGTGAGAGCAGATGCACCTTGGACAATGTTGTATGCAGATTCAAGAGAAGAAGCAGGAACTAAACTGGAAAGATGGAGAAAAGTACTTGAAGAGAGAGGTATGAGACTGAGCAGAAGTAAGACAGAGTATATGTGTTCCACAGTGGGTGGTGGACAGGAGACAGATCTGGAGCTGGATGGAAATGTCATCAGGAAGGTGAGAGACTTTAGATACTTAGGTTCAACAGTGGAAGAAGATGGAGGAGATGAGAAGGAAGTGGGATGCAGGATACAAGCGGGTTGGAGGAACTGGAGGGAGATGGCTGGAGTGTTATGCGATAAGAGGGTGCCGATCAATCTGAAAGGCAAAATCTATAGGGCAGTAGTGAGGCCAGCTATGACATATGCTATAGAAACTGTGGCCCTGAGGAAAAATACAGGATGGAAGTAGCAGAGATGAGAATGCTTAGGTGGATGTGCGGTGTGACCAGAAAGGATTGTCTGAGAAATGACTATGTCAGGGGAACAGTGAAAGTTAGGAACTTAGGAGCGAAAATACAGGAGGCAAGGTTGAGATGGTTTGGTCATGTGATGAGGAGGGAGGACGAATATGTGGGAAGAAGGGTCATGCAGATGGATGTGCAAGAAAGGCGGAAGCGTGGGCAGCCAAAGAAGAGATGAAGGGAGCTGGTAGAAGAGGACTTGAGGATGAAGAACTTGGATGTGGTGACAGCCCAAGACAGGAAGGTGTGGAGGAGACTCATTATCAACAGTGACCCCACTTAAGTGGGAGAAGCTGCAAAAAAAGAAGAAGAAGAAAAACAATAATTCTTCGTACCAGTCTACTCTGATATTTACAATCCTTTGTTGAAGTCACAAAAGAAATGTATTGCATTTATTTGTAATTAAACTGCATTTAGTAATTAAAAAAAAAAAAAAAAAAAAGATTACACTCAACTGAAAAAAAAAATAAAAAATAAAGGGTGAGTGTGATTTTCACACAAATGAAAATCACACTCACCCTGCTATACAGAAATTCCTTAAACTAAACATAATGTTTCATCTTCTACTTCCATCTGGTAATTTAATTTTTCCAGTTTCCAAGGATCTATATACCAACATGCAAAAACAGATTTTGGTATGTAAATCTTACTCTTTACCATTCGGACTTGATGGTAATGGAGAAAATTCTATCCAGTTTAAACTGAAAATAGTCACCATTTTAATACAAATGGAAGAACAGTGAAAAAGAGATCTAGAATAAGAAGCAACAACTGTTTACTTTTATGCATTTTCAATAACTGCCTCGAAATCCAAACAATTGTTGTGCATTTGAGAAAGAAATAAAGAAAGAATACATGGCAGACAGAGAATAAGAACAAATTTGGCTTATCATTTGCAGCATTTCATTAGGTCTTGTCTAAGATAGTACATCTGGCACTGCACAAACTGCAGTGCTTATGCAAACTAAACAACTGAACAAGAATATTCTTTTGCTACACTGGAATTCATGATATGATGCATTCAACAATCAACTGCTTAACTGTTATGGTTTATGCCATCGAGTTTGAACTTTTCAAAACAGTGATTATTGATTTGATCATTGACCCTCACTATAGTAAACACTGGTATAACAAATTCCCTGACTATAGCAAACTACTGAAAAATCCTGACCAAAGCTCCTAGGTGCAATGCTAAAAAAAATCATTATAGCCAACTATTACTGTATTTGTGGTACCTAAAGGCAGCTAATGTATGTAGAGGGCATATGTTAATTACATAACAAAACATGAAAATAATTCTAACAAAAAATTTATGCAATTCTTAATATCTAGCAGTATTCAAGTTTTTAATCTCATTCCTTCTATAACTCATGACCACAGGATTTTTCTAGCTTTCCTGATTTACTTATTCGAGGTGTACAAAGGAACATTATAATAAAAGAAGTACATAATAAAATACTCTATGTTAAATTAGTTAAAAGAGTTACAGCTTACCTCTTTTGGGCTATGAACTTTTGGCCAAAATTTTAATAAACTCATAATTACCTGTAAGAAGCAGAAAAAAACTAAATAAAGAACTATAAGATAATTTCCTAAACATATGAGCAATATATTTTAATAGGATTTATTTAACAATAAAAAGGTTAACTGTACATGCAATGAAAAAAGGATTAAGTAAATGAACTCTATTCATAATTATCAACAGTGAATTACCTTATTATGGATTAATTCACTTATAATTCAAGGTATATAATAGTAACATCAAGAAATATAATTAATGTTGCTTCGAAGTTTTCCTATAGATGATATTTATTTCACTCACAATGAATTTTATTTTTTATTGACTTTTTATTTATGTCATTTTATTTTGCTGGCCTGGTTGACCAAATGGTTGGCGTGCCTGCTTTCCAGCCAAAACGGCTGCGAGCTTGAATCTCGCCATGGGCATGGATGTTTTGATTGTCTGTGAAAATACTAGTGGTGGCGGTGGGTGGTAGATGGCATTGGTGTAGATGATGATGGTAATTGCAGTTCGTTGTAGTTGGTTTATTGAGTGAGTGGTGGAGACGGAGAGTTGTAGAGTAGGTGCCCTCACTCCAGTCCTCCAAGGAGTCTTTGGACTCCTTGGAGGTATCACATAATAATAATATTTTATTAGCGTTATTGATTCAATGACTTATTTTTACAACGAAGTCTAAAGGGAAAAAAAACTGCAATAACACTGAAATAAAAGCTTAAGATTACAGGAATGACAAAAATCAGACACACTTTAAACATGAAAAGAAATTGTTGCTTATATGTGATATAAAAAAAAAGAAAAGAAAAACAAGTTCTCTCATAATGAAGTAAGTGAGAGTCTGTATCAAGACAGAGAAAGTGATAATGGTTAAAGAGAGAGGTTTAACATATTATTATTATTATTCAGACCTCCATGGAGTCAACTGACTCATCGCGGGAGGTCTTTCCTAGGAAACACCAAGTCTATCACACCACTCCTTGAACTCATTGGCCATTCTTGCTCTCACCACTATCAAGGCAATGCATTCCATGGTTCCACCACCCTCCACGCAAAGAAACCTCACCCTCTTGCTCACAGGTTCCTTTCATACTTTCCAGGGATGGCCCCTTCTCATCGCTTAGTTCTAATTTCTGGACTTGTTCAAATACCAGAAGCATGCAGAAAAGTCAAATAAACAAAATTATGAAATCCAGCTGGGTGCCACCTAATTGGTGGATAGTAACGTTTTTGAGAAGTCACAGTAAACTTAGTGCCAAATGCATTGATGCATGTTTACTAGAAAGTCTTGCAAATATGCATTCTCATTTTCAAAAAGATGCATTATTTTTCTGCAAGATCCGCCATTGTTAAAGGTATGTGTTGCTTTAATTGAGGATGTATCGAGGAAAATAATTTTTGTATTAAAAGTAGAAATTTGCTAAGGCAGCAGAGAGAGAGAGAGAGAGAGAGAGAGAGAGAGAGAGAGAGAGAGAGAAAGATAGGGAGGGAGGGAGGACTTCCCATAGTGGTGCTTCAGTCTGCTTGTAAAGTTTGTTTTTACAGATAAAGATGCCATTGAATTTCATCATGAATGCATGATGAACTCAAATTAATCTTATATTTACTGTACTGCTCCATTCTGGCAAATGGCTTGTATCTTTCGAAATCCATTGTTGTATTCTATCTCTTTATTGTCAATTCACTGAAGATCATCTGAAAATTTCAAATAGAAAGCTCATTTTATAATTTATTAATGAACTTTTTGTGCTTTTGAATTCAAAGATTTTTTTTTTTTTTTTGCTATCCCATAAGTGCATCTACTATCTTGTTTATCTGAATAGCTCTTCTTGATGTATTGCTTAAACTGAATAAAAAAAAAAAATTATTATTGCTTATAAACAACATAAAAAATTTAATTCTTATTGAGCAAGAATTAAGTCTTCTTCTTGCTCAATAAGATTTATGAGAAAAAAAAAAAAAAAAAAAAAAAAATTCAATACCTATAATACAATCCAAATAAAAAAGAATTCTAGACCATCAAAAAGGACAGCAATAAGAAAATGTCCAAAAGAACAAGTACTAGAATGGAATTCCCAAAATTACATGAAGAAAATCTGAAATGTCATCCCAGATAATTATATTTAAAGTTAATGAAATACCCAACAAACTAGGAAAATAGACTGCTATTTTGAAGTGGGAGTAATGAATGGATCTTTTGTCTCATTACTCAATGAGTGTGAAACAGATAAAATGAATCTTCTAACCTCAAAAATTACAAACAAATCCCCTCTAACTTTTATATCTTCTAAACCTGTAAAAAGTTTAAATTATGGTATTCAATTGGATTTCTTAGCTGTAATTAGTTACCACAATTTTCATGACACAAAGGTTGCCAAAAATTATGATTAAAATGTAATAATAACAGTATTATATGTAGCATGTCTGGACTATGGAGACTAAACAGAGTTACCAAGACTATTTGGATGAAATTTCCATTGAAAAACCCACTGATGAATAATAGGATCATTGCCTTGAGACTGGAAGAAGTTTGTTTTTATACCACTACATAAGAAAGGAAATATGAAGGATTGCAAGAACTATAAAACTATTAGTTTAATATCTCATGCAAGCAAGATTTTATTAAAGATCATTTTAAATAGGATTGAGGCCAAAGTCAAAGCAGAGCTGCCTGAGGAACAAGCAAGTTTTAGGAAAGGTAATGGTACCAGAGATCAGATCCCTTCCCAGGGTCCACTGCCATAAGAATTCTATTGTTGATCGTCAGAACGCTTGTTAGAAGAGAGCTGTCCATTGCAGCCATGAAAAGGAATCTTCTCCGGCATAGGAACCACTTATGCGGTTGATGCCACCACGTTGCCAAATTAAGGGTTCAAGAGGGTACAGAATTGTCGACAACTCAGACAAAGAAATTCTATGGGAAATCAAGAATGAGCAAGCAGAAAGAAAGAGAAAAGAAGCACCATCACATGGATAAAATGTCAATTTTATCCACATTAATGGACAGTGCTGAATGAAAGTATTGTAAATATTGCAACTCATTGTAAGTACTTAGATACATAATAATTGCAAACAAATTCACATCAAGTGTATCTCTGTTTGTAGTCAATTGCGACGATGTAAATAATTAAAATAAGATTGTGTAATATTATATGAGTAAGAAGGGTACTGTATGAGGCTGTGTAAGTTAATATTGAGTTAGGGTCACTCGAGGTGTGCTTTACATTCAAATTGTATAAGAATGACTAGTTGGATGTATTAATTGTATTTAGGTTTTAAGAGTAGAAATGTAGGAGAACTAAACCTAATTTAGAAACATTTGTGAGTAATTATGAACTGTGATTCTATTGTATAAATGTGCTAATGTGGATCGAACAGTGTAATAAGAATTCTTTATTTAATTAAATGGTTTGTGAACAACACACTGGAATGATTTTGTCAATGCACTATCCCCAAAAATTCGAACCTGCATGTGATTGAGTAATGAAAAGTTGAATATCTATCTTAAATTAAATGATTAAGTTCAAGTCACAACTGATCTAAAGTAAAGATTAAAGTTAGCAGGGAATAAGTACAATATCTGCTTTGTCTTGAACTCAGAATTTTACAATCTTGTACTCAATAAGTAGTCTAACTGGTGCAGTCGAAAAACAAATAAATTTGTTAGACTACAGAGTGTGAGCAAATAAGATATAGTAAAACGTAACAAATGACAGCAGCCACTGATTAAAGCAGTCGACATTTCACAACATTTTAAAGCCTATAAGAAATACGATTAAGAGAAAGCAGGAAGATTAAAGACAGATCATAGAAAAGTATAAAGAATTTAGACTCCCTATGATAATGTGTTTCATAGACTACTCTAAAGCTTTTGACTGTGTTCAGCATGTGAAACTGTGGGAAGTAATGAAAAAATGGGTTTTCCTCAACACTATTTAGGACATCATGCATGTAGCATTAGATAAGCTCAAGACAGGAATTAGGATAGGTGGTAGACTGACCAGTAATTGAGGTATGCTGATGATACAATATTCCTCTGTAATGACAAGGAAGAACTATGACAAACTGTTGACAAAGTTAATGAGATGAATAAGAACAGAGGACTTCAGCTCAATCCCAGGAAAATAAAGATTATGGTTTTCAAAGGAAATACAGACAGGAGTGTTCCTGCAAAACAAGTGTACCTTAATGGAAAAAGAATTAAGGAAGTCAGCAAGTTTGAGTACCTGGGATCCATTATTAATATGAAGAAATGCTGTTCAGAAGACATCAAAAGATTATTAGGAATGAGTAAAACAACAGTCAGAGACTTGTCTAAAATCTGGAAAGATGGATCTATCTCCACAGGAACAAAGTTGAGGATTTTGGAAGTAGCTATTTTTTCAACATCAACTTGTGGATGTGAGACTTGGATCATAAAGACGTCTGACAGGAAAAAGATAGCTGCTTCTGAGATGTGATGTTACAGAAGGCTGTTGAGGATATCATATACTGAAAGGTGAACAAATAGAAAGGATCAGTAGAACTTTAAGGCTCCTTAAGGAAACTGACAGAAGAAAGTTGAAATACTTTAGACGCATTGAAAGGATGGAAGGAAGACTTCTCAAAACAAGAAGTAAAATACCTGGAAAAAGAAGAATAGGTAGGTCATCAATGAGATGGATGAATGGATGGTGTGTCTAAAGTGACTGATCTTCAGAGAGTTGAAGTTTACAGAAAAGCATACAAAAGGACCATATGGCGAGGATTGGAGTATTACATCACTGAGCATCTGAGTGGCATCTGTTGATGTCCGATGAATAGGTGGATGGAATAATTGGGGGGGGGGGGGGCAATACCAAGAAATAAATTTTGAAGACCAGTGAGAGTGCAAATTGTAAGCAGGTGCTTCCTTTCCTAGTGAATTGCCTCCTCTCTAAGAATACAGAGAACATAGCTATAAGGTGTTACTTTATGGAAAACATGACTATGAAATTATTAAAAGTATATAACAGATTTTGAGCTGCAAAATCATTTGTCAGGTGTTACCAAATTTGCAAGAAAGAGAATTATGCACAGTTGAGCTATTGTGAAGTTGTCAATAACTCCTGAAATTACACAAATCAAAAATCGCAAACTTACCTCCCAATTAATCATTGCATTTGTCAAATTATCTTGAATTAACATAAAATACAAATAGCATAGGAAGTAAGTACATCAAAATCTGATAGTCAAGTTAATTCTCACTACAGTAAACACTATTACAACAAACTATCAAAAAAAAATAAATAAAATAAATAATAATAATAATAAATAAATTATTCTCACCAGTGTAATTAATGTATAAGTTACGTTAGTGAAGTTACATGAGGATGTTTCTTGCCCATCAGAAGCCAGAGTCTAAATCATTAAGCAAAAAGTGAAGACAGAGCAACTCCAATTAAGAGATATGCACCTAATATTCATTTCTAAGAGCTTCAAACTGCATCATGCCCATTACAAAGGATACTGTGACAGTACAACATGATTAAGTTTATGTTGTTACTAATCTCTTGTCAATATTATAAACATAATAAATATAATACTTACAGGTTCTGTTAAACTAGGATCCTTTTCTAAAAACTGCACTACACAGTAAGCCAACTGAGGATGATATACACTAAGGGACTTGACTTTATGAAGCGGCATGAGTACCTTAAGGAGAAATACTTTATGCTCTTCTTTTAAAGGCAATGCAAAGCCATTGATGATACTATAAGACAAAAATTTGATTAAATAACACTGCACAGTAGACATCCTATTAAAATATCTTAAGATTATAATGGTCACTCAGTTCACTTATGTTTCTAGAGGGCAGTCAGTATGACATGAATTACCTGATCAGATGGACTCCAGTTCAATTACTGTCAAGAATAGCAATAGTTTTTAGCCTTTTTAAAATTAAATTAGCGTTAGGAAAAAAGCTAGTAGGGTTTTTCTCCTGAAAAGCAAAAAAAAGTCTGAAGCAGACTATCAAGCTACACACAATAGTGCAGATTTTCACTCTTAACTGCTATGCAAAATCAGTGTCAGTGTTGCCCTATTACTATCAAATCTACAATTTATCTAACAGAAGCTGAAACTTCAAGAAGAAAACAATTTCAAAAACCAGATCAAGTAGGGTTGTTCTGATACAACACAGAGAACTAACTGAGAAGATAAAACAGATGATAGTCTTCTAAATAGTAAGTATAAAATGATTTCTTCAGGCTCAGAGAAAGGAGGGAGTAGCAATAACACATATAGCATGAAGATAAACCTGAATGGGGTGCCAATTAGCATGATGTGGGCAATTTCAAATCAGAAACTGGATAACATGAGTTATTTGTGCCAGAGGCAGAAATAAGTCATATTTTGGCCTCAGTGAAAATATCATGAAGGAAAATATGCGATTTTTCCGAGTTATTAAAAATAACAGCATTACTGTTATGTTCAACATAGAAATATATGAAAATTTGCATGAAATAGCATGAGTCCTACTAATTACATTATTGCTATTAATGATATCATCCAATTGGCCAAACACTATTATTTCAATAAAGTGATACTATCTCCAGTAGTGTTACACAAGATAAAAACGATTGTAAAAAGAAAAATATGTAGGGAAGAAATATGAAGATCTTAATATGAAGTAGTTTTTGAAAATAATGAAAGTAGAACAACTTTCATATATGAAGACATACATATAAGTATATGAATCTGCAGTCTCATATATAAAACTGCTGGTTCATATACAAAAATAATTCTGAGGAAAACTGAAGTAATTTAATAAAAAAACTTACCTTTAGGAAAATGAAGAAAGAGCTAAAGAAACATATAGTGAGGTTGTCTACAAGGAAGAAAATATAAGAACTCTGTAATAAACACATCCAACTAAAAGAAGCAGCCCATGAAAGTAGAAAACCATGTGTAATATCTTGGTGTGTCTTTGTAAAATTTACTTATTCTTCTTGTTTGTTCTCTAAAATTTTTGTCTAGATACGCTTGTACGTAAAGGATTTATCTCTAACACTTTAATTACTCTTTTAATTTAAATATTCTCTCTGGGCCGTTATTCACTCTTAAGAACGATGCTAGTAGATATAAGAACAATGGAATTGCTAATGGTCAACACCAATTCCTTTGTTTCAATACTGGATTTGATTCCTTTTTCGGATTCAGGGAAAATTTCTATTATCCTAAGCCACCCAGAATCCTAGATTAACAAACAGTGCAGAACCAAGGAACCAGAACACAGTTTAGCATCCTATCTTATTTTGCTACAACTTATTTATGCAGTTGCAGCCTCCCTATTTAACTTATCTCCCGCTGTGGTCCGAATTTTTGAGAAAGTGCAATAGAGGAGAAAATCAGGCAAGGCACCAGTTAAACTTAAAAAGCAAAACATTTAATTACAATTGAAGCATCTTACACTTTATGAATATACACTAATAAAGCAGTCTACAATTTCTAAGGGATGAGCATTAATTATTTAACCTCTATATCTTTATCATAACATGCAAAACAAAGAACTTCATATATATAGTTTACAATTTCCACTTGATAGATCAAACATGCTCTTCAATACTAAAGGACATTTGCTAATTGAATTTCTAATTTAGCTCCACATGCTCTTACAATAATTCTTTCACTAAAATTTCATAATCACTATTATAAAAAGAATATTATCTCTAGAGTCCTTCCTATAACACTTGCCAACAAAAAAAAAATTTTTTTCTGCTGATTATGATCTGACACTTGTTTTTTACTAATTTGGGTGCGCTGATTTCAAATATCAAACCCATTTTTCTCTATCACGTCAGGGTTTTCCTCTATGGCATTTTTTTTTTGCTAATTTGTAAGTTTTTGATAGTTTTAAGGAGGCAGTACTATTTAGAGGATCAAAAAAATCGATTTTTTAATATTATTTTCTGAAAGTATGTACTTTTAAAAATCTGTTCCTAACTTTTTATCAAGAAATTTGAAAAATTCCCGAAGATATAGCTTATTATTCAAAGCAGTGCGCAGATCAGAATAGGAGCGCTCACCTCGTCTTATGAAGTAATATGTTAAAGCTTTAGATTTACAAGGTGACTGCTTCCAATACATATGTGAAAAATTTCCACGACATAGTTATGAAAAAATTAAAGCCGGTGTATTTGATGGACCGCAAATTAGAACTTTAATGAGCAACCCAAATTTCATCAACTCTATGAACGAAATTGAGATAGAGGCTTGGACTTCATTTACGATGGTTGCGAATAATTTTCTTGGAAACAAAAAAGCGTGCAATTACAAAGATCTAGTGGAAACAATGCTTGAAAATTTCCAGCGCCTAGGTTGCAACATAAGCATAAAGCTTCATTTCCTATACATTCATCTTGATAGATTTCCCGAGAATTTAGGTGCTGTAAGCAATGAACAAGGCGAAAGATTTCATCAAGACTTGAAAACTATGGAAGATCGGTACCAAGGAAGATGGGATTCTTACATGATGGCCGACTACTGTTGGAGTATTCAAAGGGATTGCCAAAACAGAAAACACAGCAGAAATTGCTACAAACAAAAATTTATTCCCTGAAACTCATGTGTAAGTAAAATTGTTATTTCTTTATAAATATTCTAGTAATTTTTAATGAATATTGTTAAGTAGTTATGTATCTAATTATCGGCCTCTCTCGCATTCAAAGCGCCAGTACGTGCAGTTGTAGGTTCTTACGCATTTATTCGTTTACTAACAAGCGAGAGCAGTAAGCGCTCCGATTCTGATCTGCGCACCACTTTAAATAATAGGCTATATCTTCGGAAATTTTTCGAATTTCTTGATAAAAAGTCAGGAACAGATTTTTAAAAGTACATACTTTCAGAAAATAATATTAAAAAATCGATTTTTTTGATCCTCTAAATAGTACTGCCTCCTTAAAACTATCAAAAACTTACAAATTAGCAAAAAGAAAATGCCATAGAGGAAAAACCTGACGTGATAGAGAAAAATGGGTTTGATATTTGAAATCAGCGCACCTAAATTAGTAAAAAAAAAAAACAAGTCTCATATAAAAGTCAGCAAAAATTGTGTTGGACTGTGTAATTACAAACTTTCTTCTTATACACAATTGCTTATAAAAACAGACTGTACATTACCAACTGCTGGGGAACTGTTTGGCCACTTCACATATTACGACTGGACAATCACTTTCGATTCCCGGTTCATTCTGCTTTTTCTGAGGCATTCTTCACGGGTCCGAGCTGTAGTTATCTCCACCGCCGAAAGTAGGCATATGTTGTTCTCTGGTTAACTGGCACAACATCGTAATGATATCTCTGGAAATATCGGAGATTTCCTTCTGCTGGGCTGATCACTGACTGGTAAACTTTCAGGAATTTCATGGCATAGTTCCTCAGTCTTTATCTCAAATCTGCGTCGAAAAGCAGGGGACGAGAAGGAGTCACGAGGAGGTTCCAATACACCAGCGCACAAGTCCAAGTGCATAAGAGTAAGAGAGTTTTTTTGGTGCTGCAACGACTTTTTAAATTGCGCGCTACCGATTCCTTCTATGTTATTGTTTTCCTCCTCCCCTTTTTCCATGTCACCCTATGTCACCCAGTACTTAGCACCACATACAGAATTCTAGCGTACTCTTCCGAGTTTGTGTGTGGGGGGGGCATGATTACCTAAAGGGTGCACGTGTTTTTAGATTTCGGTCACTTTACTTAATTGGATTATCTTTTCTCCCAGCAATTTGTAAGTACTTACACAAAAGCAGCAAGGTTTAAGAATTTAAGCAATTTACAATATTTTACCTAATAACATAAAGTAGTGAAAAAATATCCTCAATTTATTAATACTTTGGTAAATTACAAGAATTTAGTAAGCTCAATATATCAATATGCGATTCAAAATGTAAACTGATGTTAATTCTGTAGGAAACGTTAATTAATTGAATTTTAGTTTCATTCAGAATTTAACAAAGGCTCTCTCTCTCATCAAAAAAAATTTTGTAAGAGATTTTTTTTTTGTTTTGGTCATTCCCATGTATTCTCGGGGGGGGGTCTCTTTCTTTTTTTTCAAGTGCTGCAATTTCTGTTGATATATTCTGTGCCTTTCTAGCAGTGATGTTTTGAAATTGCACAAGCAAGCGTTTCCTGCACTTATCCCTACTTCTTTGCTTATTTTCCTCATTAAGTATTTCAATACAATTTACCTCTACAGATCTCAGACAATCGTCCTTCAAATTTTCTTCTGTATTAACTTGGTCTCTTGCTATTTTAATGCTCAAAATTTGATATGTTCCAGGTTGACAGTTTACTTCTGAGATTGAAGCATTTTGAAATTCAATCTGATTATTTTCAACAACTTCACGTCCTCCATCTGTCTGCATGACATTACTTTTATTCTGCGTTCTTTCTTCATATGATTTCTCCTTTCTATCCTTAATTTTAACTTTATTATTCTCTCTACTAAACCGTTTCCTTCCCATGAGAAACATTTCATGTCGAGAGAAATTACAAGAAAACTTGTACCTCTCTAGAAAGTTAGTTCCTAAAATTATATGCAAACTTGAGCTAGGTGATGAGGGAAGAACCAATAGTTCTTGCCAAACCCATAACCCAAACTCAGGCAGATATATCTTTGCTCAAACCTTCTTATTTGCATAACAGATTGATTTTGAAATAATTGACAATCTGACTGGGCTCCTCAATTCAGTAATGCCCCTCCAGATTTTTGATCTGATACTCTGGAAGTAATCATCATTTATAATAGAGGCATTGCAACCAGTATCTATTAAAATGTCACAAGGGGATCCTTGTATACTCCCTTGGATTATCATCCTTGACTCTCTCAATTTTGTACAGTCTTTATTTCTCCTGTTATTATTACAGGGCACATGCCCGAGATTTGATTCTTCGTTATTTTTCCAGGATGACCTTCTACTAGAAAAACAGTTCGGGGCAAGATGCCCAATCCTATCACATCTGAAGCATTTAGGGGGTTCCCTATAATCTCTTTGAGCATAACTATCCTGTGAATGAGATTTATAGACATTGGATTTTTGTTCAGTCATTGATTCTAACTTATCATCATGTCGTCAATTCGGTTTAACATAGGCTGGTTCTGTCGTTCAACTTCTTGTCTTATCGTTTCATTGATCTTTTCTGCTTGAAAGATATGAGGCTCTGAGGATCTGACCAAGATGGTCGCCAGCTGTTGTAATACAGCATCGAGTCGATCCATCACAGGCTGTTGTAATCATTCCACCTCACACTTGATCATGGAATTCACTTCTTCCCTATTAATTTGACTCTTCTCTGTTATAAGGCTCTCATTGCAATTAGACGACACTTTATTAAAATTAATGGACTTCTGTCAGTCATTATTTCCTTGATTTTCAGATGCTCCTTTTTCCCTTTTATGCTCTTTTTCTTACTTATTATTATTCTCAGAATTACTAGTTTCCTTAATTACATTAATATGGCCTAATTTGGATGCGGGACAAATGTCGCCAAGCATCTGTTCTTTCTCTTTCACAGCTTTGTAGCAATCCTCTAAGTTTGTTAGCCTTTTCTTATATGCTGTTTCTCGCAATTCCAATTTTAATCCCTGCTTGAACTGGAGGAATACTGCCCAGTCTAGGTGAGCTCTATCCTCGCTAGAAATACTGAGACTGTTGGCTAGGGTTAGCAGATGATTATAATAGTCTGTTATGCTTTCCCTATCCTTTTGAGTACTTCCTTGCAGTTTCCAAAGATTGGGTCCAATGCTCCTTAGTTTTGAGAATTGCGAAATTAACGTTTCTTTAAATTTTGTATCGAGAGTTTCTTTCAGAATTGGGGAGGAATACAGGAAGTTCTTTGTTCCTACTAACTTACTCCTAAGTAAAATTAGCAACTGAAAGTCAGACCAATTTGACAATTTTCTTAGTTTCTCGATATAGGAAAAAAAAGCTAAAACATCGTCAATTTCCTCTTCAGAGAATTGCAGGAATACCTGTTGTGGATTCACCGTTCTGAAGAATTCAGTATCGTCCATATTAGTACTTGATGATAGTGCCATATTGATATATCAGTTACAATTTTCACAAATCTAAATATCAAAATTTCTTAATATTAAGCTTGCCTGATTTACTCTATAACTTTCTCACTTTAATTTATTTAATTTTATGTACTTAGGTCTATAAATCAAATCCTGTCAGCTGCGCCATTGTAAAATCTTCAATGGTATTGTCTTACTTATTCTTCTTCTTTCTTCTCTAAAATTTTCATCTAGATACACTTGTATACTTAAAGGATTTATCTCTAACACTTTAATTACTCTTTTAATTTAAATATTCTCTCTGGACCGTTATTCACTCTTAAGAATGATGCTAGTGGATATAAGACAAAGGAATTGCCAATGGTCAACACCAATTCCTTTGTTTCAATACTGGATCTGATTCCTTTTTCGGATTCAGGGAAAATTTCTATTATCCTAAGCCACCTTGAATCCTAGATTAACAAAGAGTGCAGAACCAAGGAACCAGAACACAGTTTAGCATACTATCTTATTTTACTATAACTTATTTATGCAGTCATAGCCTCCCTATTTAACTTATTTCTCTCGCTGTGGTCCGAATTTTATGAAAAAGTGCAATAGAGGAGAAAATCAGGCAAGGCACCAGTTAAACTTAAAAAGCAAAACATTTAATTACAATTGAAGCATCTTACACTTTATGAATACACACTAATAAAGCAGTCTACAATTTCTAAGGAATGAGCATTAATTATTTAACCTCTCTATTTTTATCATAACATGCAAAACAAAGAACTTCATATATAGTTTACAACTTCTACTTGATAGATCAAACATACTCTTCAATACTAAAGGACATTTGCTAATTGAATTTCTAATTTAGCTCCACGTGCTCTTTCAATAATTCTTTCACTAAAATTTCATAATCACTCTATTATAAAAAGAATATTATCTCTAGAGTCCTTCCTATAATTACAAACTTTCTTCTTATACACAATTGCTTATAAAAACATAGACTGTACATTACCAACTGCTGGGGAACTGTTTGGCCACTTCACATATTACGACTGGACAATCACTTTCGATTCCCGGTTCATTCTGCTTTTTCTGAGGCATTCTTCATGGGTCCGAGCTGTAGTTATCTCCGCCGCTGAAAGTAGGCACAGATTGTTCTCTGGTTAACTGGCACAACATCATAATGATATCTCTGGAAATATCAGAGATTTCCTTCCGCTGGGCTGATCGCTGACCGGTAAACTTTCAGGAATTTAACGGCATAGTTCCTCAGTCTTTATCTCGAATCTGCGTCGAAAAGCGGGAGACGAGAAGGAGCCATGAGAAAGTTCCAACACACCAGAGCACGAGTCCAAGAGCATAAGAGTAAGAGAGTGATTTTTGGTGCTGTAATGACTTTTTAAATTGCGCGCTACCGATTCCTTCTATGTCATCATTTTCCTCCTCCCCTTACTTAGCGCCACATATGGAATTCTAGCATACTCTTCTGAGTTTGTGTGTGTGGTGGAGGACTGCGTGCTCCACCACACTTTTACTTAATCGGATTATCTTTTCTCCCAGCAATTTGTACTTATTTGTGTACAGTACTTACACCAAAGCAGCAAGGTTTAAGAATTTAAGCAATTTACAATATTTTACCTTATAACATAAAGTAGCAAAAAAATCAATTTACTAATACTTTGGTAAATTACAAGAATTTAGTAAGCCCAATATGCGATTCAAAATGTAATCCCATGTTAATTCTGTAGGAAACTTTAATTCAATTTTAGTTTCATTCAGAATTTAACACATGCAACCAGAAATTTCTTGCTTATAAGCAAGGAAATTTCATATCCTCTTAAGAAAATAAGAGAAAAATGTAGGAAAATGAGTTAAATATAAAAGAAGTCAAACAAAATTCATAGAAAGATTTTGTAAAAAAAATACAGAAGAAAAATATGAAGGGTCAAACTACATAAGAAATATGGAAACAACTGGAGAATCTGACTCAATATCTAAGTTTGAACCTTTCTATTTTGCTAGAAACCTCAATAACTGTCAGGTTATGAAGCACCAACATACAGAAATGGTATGGAAAAATCTGAAGAAGGATTTTTCTTCAGAGATGAGACTAAATCATAGCAAGGACCTCAGAAACTGCTTATCATGTCTAAAGACATTTCACTATAACAGACAATTTCTGAGGTCCCTACAAGTTTACTATTGAGAGTGTTCTTTGCGAGCTAGTGAGTGCTGTATTCTGTATTAGTCTCCTTTTGGGAGTTGATTATGGTGAATAAGTTTGTTATAACAGTATTTGCTATACTGAAAATTACAAGCTTTACATTACATTATAGGCTATTTTTTTCCTGCTGCATTTATGCCCAGAACACAGCCTTGACATAAGTGTTTATAAATTCATGTGGAAAAAAACACACGAAACAAAAGGTATTATCAATTAAATTACTGCTGTTAATAAAAACCTTCAGATTGTCCAGATACAAGAAGAGTGGAAATAAAGCACTTCTAAATTATAAAACCTTGTATGAGGGGCAGTAAGAAAGTAATGTTTTGCCCCCCCCCCTTGTTTTTTTAACATAAGAAATCTATAAGAAAGAATGTTTGCTTATGTTATCATAAACAGAATTTAGCTTGATGTAGTTTCTAAAGTAGAATAACCTGTGATCAAATCATTGTTTCTCTAGCTTACTGTATGTAATGTAACTCAGCTTGTCCAGTATATTTGTATATGCTCCAGACGATCTTAATATGAAGATCGAAACGTCGGGAAGTTAAAAGAGTTATTTTTAACACGGTTGTAAAATCCATAATTTCTAAAATGAATGCTGATCACCGTGCAACACTAAAAGAAAAGAAAAATCAATTTACATATCTTGGCAGTCTCATTACTCACAACTTGACAACAGAGAAACAGTAAAATACAGACAAAGGATTGTCTAATATGAATAAATTAAACAAAATATGGAAAAATAACAGCATTTCAAAAATCCTCAAACTAAAACTCTAAAACCATTATTATACCTACAGCAATGTATGGAGGACTTGGACACTAAGTCAGAAAGAAATATAGAAAATCAGAGAATTTGAAATTATTATTATTATTACATGACAGCTTCAGGGAGTCCAAAGACTCATTGAGGGAGGGCACCTACTCCACAACTCGATCCAACTACAACGAACTGCTCTGCTTTCATCATCTACACCGACGCCATCTACCACCACCACCACTAGTATTTTCACAGATGATCACAAACATCCATGCCCATGGCAGGATTCGAATTTGCAGCCTTTTGGCTGGAGTGGATATGCTAACCACTTGGGCAACTCTTGATTGTCTTCCTGTAATGATTCCATTCAAGATTATATTTCATAATCTTTGAAAGGACGTTCTCTGGTTTCCAGAGAACGTCCTTTCAAAGGAATTATCAAATTATAGCTATGATTCTTATAGCTATGATTCTCAATAAATAAAATGCTTAAGAAAAATAAATAAGACTCACAAGTCAAAACACAAAACAAATGGACAAGTCAAAAATGAATTCAACTATAGTGAAGATATCATAGCTATAATTCTCAGAGAAAGGACACTCTCTGGAAACCAGAGAACGTCCGTTCAAAGATTACCAAATATAGTCTTGAATGGAATCATTAGAGGAAGACAATCAAGAGGTAGACCAAAAAAGTACTCGGCTATAGTCTTTGAAGGAAAACGCACAATTATCAAACTTCAGAAAGATGACAGGAATGGCCAGATATAGAATCAGATGGCAAAGATTTGTACATAGGGGACTTAATCTGTCATCTGATAAATAAAAAAGAATATACTGAGTTATCAATTACACATGGAAAAGTTGTCTGAGAAGTAATAATTGATTCTTATAGATTTTTAGGTGCTGAGTTCAGAAAAAATAGGAAAAAAATTCTGCCACCCACCAATTTTACCCAATTTATAATTTTATCATTTTTATTAGTAGTATTTGAATTAAATTCAGTGCATTGGTATTTATTTTCATTCTCCTTTATTTACAGCTAATTACCATATTTGCCAGCATATAAGATGCACCCCATTTTTTGTACAAATTTTTTAGAAAAAAACTTTATTACTGAATATTATAAGGAATTTACAGTATTTCAAATATAAAGTAATAAGTGGGTCTACTTTCAACAAATACCTGATCTAACTAGGAAAGAGTACCCACCTTTTAATCTTCTTCGTCAAAACCCAGAAATTCGTCTCCAGAGCTAAACGAAGAGATAAAGTGTTCTTGAAAACCTCTTCTAAATCAGAATCTGAGTCCTCATATAACAAATTGTCCTCTGCACTATCCAGTGCATTACTAATGCCACATTTCTTAAATGATTTAACCACTGCCTTAGTTTTCACAGCATCCCATGAAGCTTTGACCCTCTCACAAACTTGCAAAATGCTAGGCCTTTTCCTTCTTCCTGATGACTTAACCTCAAAATCTGAAGCATCCAGTTATTCCACTTTTCCTTCATAAAGCCCTTAAATGGTTTATTAATACAGACATCTAAAGGTTGAAGCTGACTAATTAAACCGCCTGGAATTACAATGCTCTGACACACAGCAAGGAAGCAAAAAAGAAAGTGTAACTTGGAACAGAGAAAATTTCCAGAAATGAAAGCAATAAAAATCTTTGTATCGCACATAAGATGCACCCTGTTTTTCAGACCTAGTTTTAGAGAAAAAAAAAAATAAAAAGTGTCCTACATGCCAGCAAATACGGTAGTTATATAAGTGCTTTTTTATGGTAAATAAATAAATTTCCATGAAACTTCTCATTCTTAAGATAGGAGGGGGAGAAATGCAAATAAAAGTGGGTGGCTACTTTGAATCTGATTCGCTGAGATAACGGATGACTTTCCTGTTGTCACACACATGTTCTTGGGTGATTCTTTAGTTCAACTTTAGTTGCGGCTATTTTTTCTGGCATCGCATACTGGCTATAAAATAATGAGGGATTTTTATCCCCTTAATTCAACTTTAGTTGTTGACTACTAAGGTTATCATATTTCTGAAAGGTAGCACATTTTCTAAGTTAGTGTGAAGATTTAATTTAATGTATTTGCAGTTTTTTTAATGTTTTTACGTAGTGGCGTGTAATAGTGTTGATGTGATTTGTTAAAATTCGTTTAACTGTGTTTCAAGTGGTGTTTGTAATGGCTTCAAGAGGTTGCAAAAATTCACCTAACAAAGAGGATACACCAAATACCCATGCTTTTTGTGCGAGTGGGACAGACGAGATCGAGAGCAACATTGGATCAAGAAGGAATGGCCAGAAAGAGTCACATTAGAACCTGGTAGTAAATGTGTTATACGAAACTTTGGTTGCTTGGGAAAAAATCCTTTTACCCCCCCCCCCCCCCCCCAAAATTGAAAGAAGGTATTTTTATCTGTCCAGACATCAGTAAACTTATGAAGGATAAACTGTTTGAAGAAAAAATGGCAACTGTTGAAAAAGAAGTGTGGAAAGCTTTGAAAGAGGTGGTGACCAAATATTTAGGAAATCACAAAGACCCCAACAACTATACTACAGAAATTCAAGGGTTTGGGATGTTCCATGAGTTTAAAAGTGCACTTTCTCAACTCTCATTTACACTACTTTCCTGCAAATCTGGGAACTATCAGAGAAGAGCAAGGAGCGATTCCACCAAGACATCAAGGTGATGGAAAGAAGGTATCAGAGCAGGTGAAATGGCAACATGATGGAGGACTATTGCTGGATGTTGCACAGAGACAACCTGGGAAAAGAATTACACAGAAATTCAAAGTTCAAAAAGAAGCTTTGAAGGAAAAAGAAAAAGACACCACAACGAAATATAAAGTATGTACTAAAGATTAATTTTTAATTACTTTAATTAAAAATTTTTTTCCAATACTTTCATTTCAAAAATGTTTACGGAAAATTTTAAACACGGTTATTTTACTTAATATAATGCGTTTTAAAGCTATTTTACTGTAATACTGAGATCCATTTTGTAAAAATCCTTACATGATAAAGAAAAAATGGAAGAGATATTTGAAATCAGTGGTCAAATATTAATCAGAAAGAGTTAATGGTTTCCAGACAACTTTTCATGACTCAAATTTTGCAGGCCTGTGTTATCTAAGAATCAGCAACAATAGCTATTATTACACATATCATTCCCCAAATTTGTTAAATTAAAAAAAGAAAAGGTTCCATTCAAAAAATTTCCTAAATTCAAAGTTTCAAAATCCTAATTCTAACTAAATTTCACAAAATAATCAACTCTCGCTATAAAACAAGCATCATTGATAACTTAATCAATATAAAACTATTCAAATATCCAGGTCAAAGCTATGCAGCACCAGTGATATTTTACAAGAAACCTACTACTGTAAACTTTTCCTTTTGTCCCTATGAGTATGTTATAGTGAGAGTGACTGAATAATAAAAATAATAATAATTTGTGTTGATATCCAATGTTTTTTTTTTATTATTATGTTACATCATAAATCTGCCTAATTCATTTAAACTGCTATAAATTTTACAAGTTTTGCTAAAGTGACTACACAGATAACACACACAAATAAAGATACACCTCATATCCAACTTTTGACATATAAAAGCTGGATATGAGATATGTTATATAAAATATAACATATCTCATATCTAATATGTTATATAAAAGTTAATATTACATTAACTTTAATGGACACTTTGCATCCATGTAGTTATTTGTGTAAACACATTAAGGCCAGTTCAGCGGTTTTAGCACACAGATAAGTCAGAATTTGCTTACATTACCATTTCATAATATTTTTTCTTTTTATTATTATTAATAATATTATTATTATTATTCGGGTCTCCATGGAGTCAAAAGACTCATAGCAGGAGGTCCTTCCTAGGAAACACAAAGTCTATCATATCGCTCATTAAATTCACTAACCGTTCTCGCTCTCACCACTCTATCAGGCAATGCATTCCATGGTTCAACCACCTTCCATGCAAAGAAACCACTCCTCACCCTCTTGCTCACAGTTTCCTTTCGTAACTTCCAGGGATGGTCCCTTGTCATCACTCCTTCCCACTGTTCAACCAAGCGAAAGAAATTCCCAGTGTTAACCGTGTAAACACCTCTCAACAATTTAAAAGTCTCAATCATATCATCTCTTCTTCTATCCACCAAACTCTGCAGTCCACATTCCCTCAGCTGATCCCCATAACTAACATTCTAATTTAGTTCTGAAACCATCTTTGTTATCTGTCTTTGTACCCTTTCCACAGTTAATTTATTCCCTTCAAATCCAGGGGACCAAATCTGCGAACAATAGTCTAAGTGTGGTCTGATCAGGGTCTAATACAACGGAATGATAACTCATCTCTGCAGGTCAGAGTCCTTCTCATTATTGCAGCAATCATCTTCGTCACCTTTGCTATATGTCCTCTAAATTTCAGGTTTACATCAATCATCAACTCCAGATCTCTTGTCTCCCCTACTTCCTCCAGTATAGCTCCTCCAATAGAGTATGCAGCGTCCCATCGATGTGTCCCAAACCTCAAGATCTTACATTTTGCTGCATTAAACCGACACCCCCATTCATTTGCCCATCTGTTAGCTTATTCAAATCCTCTTGCAGGGCTACCGCATCTGCACTATTACTAATAACCCTTTCCAGCTTCACATCATCTGCAAACAACTGAATATCCACCTATAATCCACTGACAATGTCATTGATATAAAGGTTAAACAATATAGGTCCCAGTATTGAGCCCTGTAGGACCCCACATGTAACCTTCTGTCTCCTTGAAACTGCCCCACCATACACAACTCTCTGATACCTATCAGAACAGCCAATCCTGAATCCAGTTGACCAACCCGACATCCAAACCAACGTGCTGCAACTCAAATATCAGCTTCTCAAGTGGCACCCTGTTAAATGCTAAATCCAAGAAAATGGCAGTATATGCCTTTCCCTCATCTACTGCTCTTGTAACTTTATTATAAAAGGCTAGCATCTTTTACTAAAACAAGAGTGCCCCTTCACAAATTCATGTTGACTCTCACATGAATTTGTGAAGGGGCTGTATATCCCTCACTAATTTCTCCAAGATCTTAACAACTACTGATGACACACAAACTGGCCTATAATTAGACACTTCCAGTCTGCTTCTGCTGTTATGGAATGGCACTATCTTACCTTCCTTCCATTCCCTGGGCACCTTTCCCATAGCCAGACTTTCATTGTACAGCCAGGTCAAAGGAGATGTCAGTTCTTTAGCACATTCTCTCGAAACTCGTGGTGAAATACCATCCAGTCCCACAGGTTTACTGACATCCAGAGTACTCAGTATCTGAAACACACTCTCCTGCTGCACCTCTAAACCTCGAACCTTCCTTATCCCTCTAGTATTAAAATTTACTCCTCCAGGATGAAATACTCCAATAAAGTGTTCATTCAACAATTCCACTGTGTCCTTTGCATCAGTCACTCTATTCCTATTTTTATCCCACAATGTCATTCTTCCACAATCATTTCTCCTCCTACTGGCCACATAGCTAAAAAAATTCCTTAGGATTTTCTTTGGATCTCTTCTCATATTCCAGTTTCACCTTCCTTACCATACTAGTCACTCTCCTGGCCTGTGTCTTATATTCTTCATGCATCTGCTCTTCACCTGTTTCCTTATATCTCTTCCATAGCCTCTTTATCGCATGCAGTTCCTGTTTAATATTGTTTGTCATCCACTTTACTCCAAATTGTGTCCTCTTCTTCACTTGGGGAATCAGCTTACTATTGCTGCTAACAAATATTCCCTCACAATTTCCCAAGCAATAATGATATCCTGGCCTTCCAATTCCTCCCTCCATAAAACTTCCCCAAGTTGACATTCTAAGACTATTATAATCACCTGCCTTATAATTCCACATACGTTCCCGTCTCTTTGATACTCCCGCATGTCTATTCATCTTCCAAGTGAAAACCACATGGCCACTCTCTCTCCAACTGGTGGGAGAGATGTTATCTCAGTTCTTCTCAACTCTTCTGATGCTATGACCAAATCCCAAACTCTTGCTCCCTCTATTACATGTTGCCTAAAACATTTGTCCCTCAAGTATTCTAGAAATTTCATTCCCTTATTGCTACATGCATCTTCCTCTCCCCAATTTACACCGCTGTAGTTAAAATCTCTCATAACAATCATTCTTCTTGCACTTGCCAAGCTCAACTGTCTAAACATCTCCTGGTCCCCACCCTCTGTGCTCCTTGGTTTGTAGCAACACCCCACTAAATATCATGTCCTGTCCACCTCTACCTCAACACCATATGCTTTCAAAATCATCAGTGTCACTGCCTTCCAAAGCCTCCACTCTTAGAGGATATAAGCCGTCACTTATCATAAGCAGTACTCCACCACCACGCTTTCCCTTCTTAACCTGCCGAAAACTGCTGTACCCTGCTACTTCTATTCCTGTTATTATATCCTCTTCTGTCAACCACACCTCAGTGATCCCAATAATCTTTGGCCAGGTTGATGCTATCAGTGCCACCAATTCCTCTCCTTTATTCCGGATACTCCGGGCAGTAGTATAAAGCATAAAAATGCCACTGCTTCTATACCATTATCCCCTCTAGACTCTATTGGGCTCAGTATCACCTGATGTCACCCCCCTTCTCCCAAGTACCCATTCCCACAAGAGGCCACCCCTGCTACCATTCACCCTGGGCATTCTAGTTTCCCTGCATTGACACACCGACTAGTTCAGAACAGCAGTCTCTCCAGATGCCTACGTCCTTCCTCATTCAAATGCAAGCGGTCTCTTGCATACAGTTTTTTTCTGTCCTCAAATGCCCTCTAAGCATCCACATATTCTAATCCTCTCTTCTGACACATTTTAGCTATTATGTTATTCAGTATTACTGCTCAGCTTGTCACTATCATATCTAGGCAACATGCACACTATCTTTCCTCTCTACATCTTCTTTCGTACAACCTCAAGCAAGAATCTCATATTTCTCGCTGCCCAATTTACATTACCTCTCAAGTCATTTGTTCCTACCATCACAATCATCTCATCCACCTTTTCATCCCTCTTAATTGCCATAGCCACACTTTCAAACTTTCCTCCAAGCAAACACTCCTCATGCATCCTATCTCGAACACCACAGATCGTTGAGTCCCCATACATTACACCTCTTACCATCTTGTTCCTCGATTGCTCACATGCATCCCTCACTCTCTCTCCTCTAACGCTTTCTCTCTGTGTTCCCCTACTTACCTGCCTTCCTGACGTCACTCTATCCCTGGTTCCAGTGCTCCCTCGCATTCTTCTCATTCCCTCTTTCCTACTGTTTCCATTCTCTCCTCTTCTACCATTCCCATAACTCTCTCTCTCTCCGACTCCTACTCTGATTCGCCTTGCATTCATCTCATCTCATCTTTCACACTTCTCATCTCATTCCCTTTCTTGAAAGAAAAGCAAAATATTATTTGGAATACAAAAAAATGCCACACATTTCTTACTAAGGAAATCCAAAAAAATTGAAAGAGACTCACTTCAACATAATACAGATGTAATGTAATAGTGCAATTCAACATAACGCAGATACACTTCAATGTAATAAAAACCAGACAATGATTCTCAATAAAAATTATATGTGCACAATCTTAATAAAAGCTTCATCTTAAGAAGCATAGAGCACACCAGTGTCATCTGAACAATGAAGGTGGCATTTGATTTATTACATGATCATCTTCTAAGAACAACAAACCAAATCAGAGACCTAAAACAGGCATAACTCAATTCTGGAATTATGTTACTCATACTTATAACAGGAGAGCCTCAGAAGCTCAGTCAGTATAGATGAAGCCCTCTGGTCAGAAAGACCTGGGTTCAATTCCCATTCAAGGCGTGAGGAACTTTTATCTGGTGTCTTTCAACTAAAGGTGAGTTAGCTGGTCTCATACGAAGATAGGGTTTTTTTTTTTTTTTTTCCACCCAGAAACTCTGGTTTTTTTTGTCCTTCAGAACAGGCAAACCAGCCCTGTGAACACACATGGCTACTTACGACCCAGCCACAGGCCTAATTCGTCAGCTATATGCCAGTCCCAAGCTTGTACGGGGGGCGAGCAATGGTGAACTACCTTATAAAAATCTCACTGAGACACTTTGTGACAAGAACACTTGCCTACAAAGTTACCAAGAGTCAGACACGACTGAAGGGTTAAATCATCATTTATAACAGGATTCTCTGAGATCAGATGGAGAAAAAAACCTAGATCAAATTATGTTACGTTATTTATTCTTTTTTTTTTTTTTTATCTTGCAAGAAAGACAAACCAGCCAGAGAATACACACAAGTCACAGGAACAGCAGAAGACTATGTGATATTAGCTTAACCACTGTAACACAGAAACAATTATTACAGAGGCAGTTGATGCTGGTTCTTGTTGGAGAATTTAAACAGTAGGAAATAAATCCCAGACATTCAGATATGTTTTCAGAGTATCTAGATCAAAAAGCAAAGCTAATAATACTGCTAAATACCTGTTCAAGTCATAGAAGTCATGACTAATACCATGTACGAACATAAAGATGTGCACACACAAACAAGAAATAGTCATTAATTATATTGTTTATAATGATATCATTAGAATAGTTTAAGGATAGAAGAGTTTAGAATGCATTTTAAACAATCGCTGAGTATCACATTGTAAATAAAAATATTTACATATTATTATTATCTGAGACCTCCAGGGAGTCAAGGACTAATCGAGGGAGGTTGTAAATTACCCAACCCAGCTTATCATACCTTCCCTTAAATATGTTTTCAAAAGAAAAGGAAATGAAACAGCTTTCAGAAGCAAAGGCTAGTCCCGAGAATACAAATACTAATGAAGAAAAGAGAGTTTGAAAAAAAGTGGCAAAATCTGAAGAAATAACTGATTCAGACAAGCAAGCATGTAGCAAAGTTATCTATATGTATGAGAAAAATCATAACTGGTGAACTCAAGAAATTAAAGCTGATTTGAAAATAAATCATAGTGAATATTCCTCATAATAACTTAGCATGTGCATTTAGGAAGAAAATGTAAGAATACTAAGCTATACATAAAATTAACTGAACAAGTCATTTGAAAAGTCTTTTTACAGGAATATAGAAGACTCATGTCATATTAGTGATATGTTCTGGAGGCTATTGAAAAAGTTTTTTTTAGAAATGGAAAGAAAAAATAACACAAAAAGTAACCAAAATGATAAAGTTGACAAATAAGAAGATAAGGATTTTCTGAATGATTTAGTTTAATCCTTGATCCAAGTGTGAGCAAACAAAGTTTGCACCTGAAAATATCTTCAGGACTGGGGTAAGGTAGTACAACACCGGGCAACTCGTAGCAAACGTGGACCAAGCTAACATCACTTCTATCTCAGTATCTCCCATAATGCAAAACACATCTCCTTGCGGATATGTATAATGTTATGCATTAAGGGAAGGGCCACTACCCAGACTAGTTTCGACCTTTATTGAGGTCTCTTCAGTGGAAGCCAGGCCCAGAGGTGGAGATACCAGGCAGAAGCAATGGCAGGCCACCTTTTTATTAAATTACTCTGGATTTAGAGAAAGATGTTGAAAGTTTATTTTCAACATCTTTCTCTAAATCCAGAGTAATTTAATAAAAAGGTGGCCTGCCATTGCTTCTGCCTGGTATCTCCACCTCTGGGCCTGGCTTCCACTGAAGAGACCTCAATAAAGGTCAAAACTAGTCTTGGTAGTGGCCCTTCCCTTTATTTTTCACTTGGTTAGACTATAATAAATTTAGTTTAATTCTTTATCCAAGTGTGAGCAAACAAAGTTTGCGCCTGAAAATATCTTCAGGACTGGGGTAAGGTAGTACAACACTGGGAAACTTAATTACTTGAAAAATTATGAAATGAAATAAACAACAACAGAAATGTGCAGAGTCACCCAGACTTGCAACTATGTGCAGGCGCAAACTTGACTTACTTGTCTGTTTGCTTACTTGGGAAATAGGATTAAAACCAAGTTTATATACAGGGTGTTCGGGATAAATTTGACAGTTTCGTAAGGAAAAAGAAAATCTTCTTTGTATCTATTAAATTTAATGAATTGACAAAAAAACATTACAGGCAGAGTTAATTACAATACTATCAACAAGATTTACTCAAAATAACCACCATTAGCATCGATCACAGCTTCAATTCTGCTTCGGAACCTCGAACAAGCTGATGCTACAGTCTCCCTGGGAACGGCCGCAAAAACTGTTTTAATTTTATCCATTAACTGGGCTTTTGTATTACTGGAAGTGCGATTGGTGTCTTTTTCAACTGCGCCGCATACAAAATAATCCATGGGGTTAAGGTCTGGGGAGTTTGGAGGCCAAACATTTGGACTGGTGAAGTCGTAGAAATTTTCAGACAACCATTTTTGACTTTTCCCAGAGGTGTGGCAAGGGGCCGAATCCTGCTGCCATACATACGGCCTACCATTGGCTACCCTTGTTATCCAGGGCTTGACTACAGTTAGCAACTCCACGAACAAAGCCCGAATTCCAATGCCAGGGTTCTTCAACACCTGTTCCTGCAGATTTGTGAGGAATTCTGCTGTACGAACGCAATCAGATCGTCTGCTAGGGATCTTTCTTCTTGCTACATCCTCGTAGTCACCATTGCAAGTCTCTAGTTCATGCCTGATTGTTTTTACTGTATTCAGAGAGCATTGGGCAGCAGTCGTAATATCCTTATTTTGATGGCGGGCACGAATCATCATGATACAAGTTATTCTCTTCCATGATTCAGGTGGGTTCCAGCTATCCATCCTTTCTGACATCTTGTATATGAATGAAGAAGGGTCCAAACTTTTAAATGAAGAGAAGTGTGTGTTAATACATGTAACTTACGGAAAAATATAATTAATTATAAATATGTCAAATTTATCCCGAACACCCTGTATATAAAATAGCTTTGCATCTTTAACAACAGAATAGTCACAGAACGTATCCATGAGAAATGCAATCACAGTTATATTTAAGTATTAAAGATAGAAAAGGTGGTCCAATCTCTTGAAATGCAAAGGCAACTAAAACAGACAGCAATTCTCAAATATGGAGGTATAAAATTTTTACAACAGTTGTTTTTCAGAAAGCAAATGTCAGAATTCTGGATATTATAGTAGACACCTCTGAGTATACCTACCTATGTAAATAAATAAAACTAAGTGAGACAATTACATAGGAATTTCCCTAATGAGTGGTCCCGATAAGATTGTTGCATGTTTATAGATAACTGTATTATTAACTAGTGTAGCACTTCACTATTAACATGTAATGTAATAGGTTTATGTGTCTTCTTTTCACTGGAGGAAACAGCACCTTTACTCTGAATTTTATCTACCCATTATTAACAGAAATAAAATAGTTATAAACAGTTTAAATTCATAGTGAAATGACGATGAAGCAAGCAACTTCGTAACTAAACAAATAGATATTATCTATTAGGTTACAAAAACAGTTCATAGAAACTGTGGACTGGTTGATTCATGAGAATATCATATCACTAGAAGCATCATACAAGTGAATGTACAACATGCATAATTGAAGAATGTAGTATCAATGGAGAGTTGTAAAGCAAAGTATCATGATGTGGGATATTATTCTATTTTAATAGCAGATCTTCATTGAAATGAAGCTAGAGTTGAAAACAATCCAATCCTTTTTCCTTTTAAGCAAATATAGAAAAATTTGCATGAATAATAATGGTCAAGAACTATTAAACTTCAACATTTTCAATAATTTAAATAACTAATACTTTTTTCAAAAAAAGAATATAAATAAATATACCTGTAATGGCAGTAGACCAAGATCTATAACTGACGATATCATCACTAATCAGAAACTAGCACCACATATGAGAGTATACACATTTACAGAAGAAATGAAATTTTTTGGATTATTATGTAATAGTTTCTAAAACAGAAAACTAACAAAATGGAGAAAGGAAGTAAATAAAAAACAAGAAATAGATCAAGTACATAAAGTATATCTATTACAAGAAGTAAGCATTAGAATGCCATGTCAATCATGATTAACAGATTACATAAAACAAGTCAAAATTAATGAACATATAGAAGAAGAATGGAAAACTTTAATGAAGATAATTCATAAAACAGCCTCTGAAGTATTTGGAAAGAAAAATAAAATATTAAAAAGAAAAAACACAGATATAGAAAATGTAATAAAAGAAAAACAAGTGGCATACAAATCATTCCTTCAAAAATAAAGGAAACAAAAGGAATACACAAAAGGAAAAGAAAGATAGCTAAAACCATAGCATAGAAATAGATTTTAAGTTGTATTTCCAAAGCCTTGTTTTAAGGCACAACTGCTTCAAATGCTCTAACTTAGTCTTTTTCTGGATTTGTTTCTGCTATCACACACATAAACCTGCTCTGCTTACCTTTCCTGTCATTTAGTTTAAGTGGTTGCATCACTTATTCCATCTGTTCCCTCCCAGAATTTTTCTCAGAATTCTCTGCCTAATTTCTCTAGTCTTTAATCAACATTTTATTTCCAATCCACATCTCACATTCGTAACTTATATTAACACATTCACTGCCAACTATGAGTATACTCATAGTTGGTATATGAGCCTCACAAGCCAACTACGAATATACTCGTATGTCGATTACCGACCTCCTATGCCAAGCACAAGTTAACCCATAGTATAAGCACCTTAATTTGGACCATGGCTTGTGAGTAAAGCAGAGAGCACACCTGGGGGCTTGGTAGAAGGAAAATAATTTCAGCAAAAGAATAGTATATTATATATGAGCCTCAAGCCAACTACGAATACACTTATGTATTCGTAGTTGGCTTGATAATCGACATATACACTTATGTCGATTATCGACCTCCTATGCCAAGCACAAGTTAACCCATAATTTGTAAATCAAATTACGAATGATACACTTTAAAACAATTTTCCACGCACAATGGTGGTTTTTCCTGGCACACAGGACAATAATAACGTGTTTCCTATCGTTGTTTGTTTTGTGTACATACTCATCATGGCTTTGTCAGGTGATTCTTTTTTTCTGTAGGTGGTAAAATTTCCAAATAATGTAGATCCCGAACTGCTGATATTCTGTGATGTTGTAAGCTCATCCATTCCAACAAAAACTGAGATAAATTTATCTCTAAATTTTAATGCAGTCATTGCGTTTCCAGTAACTATATTCATCATCGCTCATATTAGTGTAAGCTTCTAATTCTTCATCAGTAAGCTTTCTTTTACTGGCCATGGCATAATTGAAGGTTTTTAGAGACTAGACGCAATAAACCTTACTGCACTGAATGCTGAACGTTGCTGCCTCTGAACTCAAGTTACACAGTCTTCAGCGCATGTAATATATAGGTGGGGGTAATACAAAATTACTTGTAGTTGGCGTATCAAACAAAATTCTGTCTGATAAGCCGGCTACGAGATTACTTGTACTGACCTTGAAGAAGTGAAAGTGCGTGGCATACAGTAACAAACTATGGCATGGCAGTTCCTGATATATATACCTTTGCAGGGAGTGTATATGATGCTAATGATAGGACTACACAATTAACTTGATTATTAATTTCTTATTGACCCCAAATGAACCCAGTATCTCCATTCTGCCAGATTTATATTTCGGACTTCTGCTATATTCTTAATTGCATCAATCTACTTAATTCTCAGTCTTCCTCTTTTTCTTTTCTCTGTCATCATGGCATCATTTGATGTCATGATGACATTTTGCTGACCTTTCCTATCCCATTACATCTTTAAAATTATGGAAACAACTACCATTTAGAGTAAAACTTCAGTTTAACATAAACCAAAATAATCACTCAACATTTCGACCTTCATGTTAAGGTCATCACCTGTAGTATACACATAAATACAAAGAAACAAGCTACACTACAATCTGAATGGTATGTTAAAGTTACTAGTCAACTATTAAAGCTATTGTCCTGACCACTGGTGAAAAAAAACAAACTTACTATATCAAAGCTAGAGTCCTGTTATTATTATTATTATCTATTAGGTTACAAAATTAAATTAAGCTAGAAAGCAACATATTCACACACACACACACACACAAAAAAAAAGTTACTCATATAGGTATACTTATAAATTAAAACAAATCAGTATGGATAGTAGCCAATAAAAGCTAAAATATTGCTTAGAGTCCTAAAGTCAGGGTTTGCTGGAAAACTTGAACTAAGTGTGCTAAATGTGTCATCCAAATTCTTGGGATTTTTATGCCACCAATAATTGTTAAGATTGGGGTGGTTAATTAAAATTTCACAGGCTTCTTTGAATTCCCATTCATACCAGGTTTTTGTATGATGTAAAGAACAAGTATGAGGATATCATGGAAAGACAAAAAGACAAATGAAGAGGTACTAGAGATGGTAGGCATAAACAAGAGCCTGATGAAAGAAATTAAAATGAGAAAAGTCAGCTATTTTGGACATATTCTGAGACATAACTGCCTACAAAGAACACTTCTCGAAGGAACTGTTGAGGGAAAGAGAGGAAGACAAAGACTGGATCTATCTCTCATATGAGGAATGCAGCAGAGAGGTACAGAATAGGACATGGTGGAGACACATAGTAGTCAATCTCCTGAAGGGAGAAGACACCCGACAGGACAGGAAAGAACAAAAGAACAAGTACATTTCCAATCAATTTGGTGTATGGTGTTAAGAACGCAATCTGAGAGGCTTGCTTCACCAAAATTGTTAAATTTAATGAGATTTTTTTTTTTTTTTTTTTTACAAATAGCGATTATATGTCCAGTTCCCCCCAATATAATGCAAGTTACAGGTGCAACAGATACAATAAACTCCAGGGTGAGCCAATGGGAGGAAGAGGATCCTTAGAGGAGTGGAATATGTTTTTTTTTTTTTTTTTAATTTTATAAGTGGTTTAAAAGTGGCATTAAGAGTATATAATGGTGTAGAATTCTATTAATTTTTTTTCTGATAACCCTTTATTGTATAGGATAGCTATGGTTTGACTGTAATATCTGTTATTTTTTGAAGTTTTATGAAGAACTTTATTAATAGTATTTTTGTTATAGCCATTATTTATAAATGTATTTCTAATATAATTTGCAATTCTTGTTGAAGAGCTTGTTCATTAGAGCAGATTGTTATAGCTCTGTTTTTTTAGGATATTAATGATTTCAAATTTTTGCGAAGGGTGGTGATATGAGTTAGCATGTATATACTGGCTGGTATGTGTAGGCTTACAGTAAAGAGTAAATTGCCTGAGAGGAAGACGTGTGACCAGTGCATCCAGGAAAGGAAGTGAGTTCTGATTTTCAATTTCAATAGTAAACTGTATTGTTTACTATTGAAATTGTTCTGATTTACAATCGTGTTGTTTGTTCAGGTGGATAAGGAATGTGTTTAATGTTTGGCTAGATAACGAACACATCGTCAACGTACTTAAGCCGAACTGTAGGTTTTAAAGTAAAGAAATCTAGAGCATGTTGCTCAAAAGCTTCCACATAAAAGTTAGCCATGGGGGAAGGAAAGAGAGATAGTGGTGAGCCCATGACCGTACCTTCTTTTTGTAGGTAAAAATTATTTTGTCATACAAAGTAACCAGAATGTAGTACGTTGGCAAAGAGAGCCATAATGTCAGGCAAAAATTTGTTCTGCAAGATAAGAACTGTATCACTGATTGGGACATTTGTGAAAAGGGCAGAAACATCAAAATAGACTAATAAATCATCTTTGCTGAGTTTTTTATATAAGAGGGGGGAATGGCCTACCAACTCTCTAAGTGTTGCCACTAATTTCTTGGCTAGGTAATAATTAGGGCTGTTTATACCCTCAACTATCTGCCAAAGTGGACCGTTATGTTTGTGTACCTTGGGAACACCATATATTCTGAGAGAACGAGCATAATGTGATATTAGTTTTTTAACAGTGTCTGACAGCCAAGAAGTGACAGACTTAAGTAATTTCACAGTTTTTTTCTTAATCGTTTAGTCAGATTAAGAACTAATAACTGAACCAGCAGCAGTCAAGTCATTAAAAGCTAATCAATATATAATTGTAACAAAATCAGACAAAGGTAATGCCACTGTCGTCCTTGACAGATCAACTTACATTTATCAGATGAATCAACTAGTCTCCAATAACAGCACCTATCAATTTATGAACTATAATCTGATTAAGATGTATTCTGATCACCGTGTAAGCATGAAAGAAAGGATTCCTATCCCATTCTGTTTATGTGACTAAACACCTGAGGTTAGCTGTGCTGATACATTCTTGAAGAGTAACAATGTCAGTCAGAATATCTAGAATTTTAAAATGATGCTGCCATTGATGTCATCTGCTCTTTCCCCATTTTTTTTTTTAAACTCACATACCTGCTGTCTCTAGTCTTTGATTAAATGCTTATTTCTAATCAAAATCTCAGACCCACAAGTTACAGATTATAGATGGTTTGACAGTGCATTGTGTACTGCTAGTGTAATGTTTTATGACAAATTTCTCTCATTTCTATGTAACTTTATTCTGCTGGCTTACAACCATACAAGTCTTGTTTATTCTGGCAGCAATTTCCATATTTAATTTGTTATCTTCGCTAGAAACTGTTCTAAAATAATTGTTCTATAGATTCTCCACTGAGAATGTGCTGCTGCTGTTTTCCTTATTCCTGCCAGTTTCCTTAGTTTTAGTGTCAATTTTTCAAGCCAAATTTTCCAGCAGTCATTCAAATTTAGTTAAAGATTTCTGAAGGTAAATTCATACTGGATTTATTCAGAATAACATCAACTACATAAAGTCAAAAGCTCAGTTTAATATTTCCAATTTTGAAATCCTGTTTCAAGTCTCTTTCCTTTATAATGTGATTGATACAGATAACAAAAAAGGGCAGAGATAGTGTGCATATTTGCATACAACTGATTTTACAACAAACCATCTTCCTGTATGTCTTTCCATTCTAACTGGTCACTCAGACCTTACATACAAGTAAGAGAAAACTAAATATAATTGATTACTCCTATATATATATATATATTTCGCTCAAGATGTCAGGGGCATCTTTCAGGAAAAAGGCAAAATAACTGGTAACATTTAAATTCTGGATACAAGAACGAGTCGTACAGAATGCATATAATATCACGCCTCAGTTGCAGCTATATAATAGAAGGAAACACTATTAGAGTTCAGAAACATGGGAATAGATGTATAATTAATTAATTTACAAAAAAATTATTAACAAATAAACACCGATCACTTCCCAAAAATTAGGGATAAGCACACAGTCTATCTAATTAAGATTAGGACAGTGGTGACAATCAAATTTAAACCTACTGTAGTATAGCATCTTGGTACAGTTACAGTAAACTCTGTCTAGTGTCGATGATATAAGAAGATGGTATATATCACATTGCAAAAATTTTATGTAATCTTGATGTTCTTCAATTCTAATAACAGCAGAACGGCCAGTCTGTCCAAAGTAGACAAGATGACAAGAACAGGATATTTGATGAACCAGGCAAAGAAAGAGATGATAATATATCTTTGATAGGAAGTAAGAAAGGTGGCAACTTCCAGGCTGGTTTGAAGGTGGCATACAAATTAAATCTGTAAAGGGTCCTTGCTATCTGTTCAGATGGATGTTCCTTGAAGGTAGGATATGCTGATCCTTTTAACATCAGATAGTAATATGGAAGAGGGGTGATAATTATTGAATAGTTTCCTGTATCAAGGTTTTTCTGCAATATACTTGCTTCAAGTTTACTATTAAATGTGAATATAACAACAGTCTCTCCTTTTTGGATACTATAATATTAGGAATTCTGTTGGGTTTTCTGTTTACAGAATGCCATCCTTTATGAGCAGATATATCCACACATCTTCACAAGCACAATTTGTTCTTTTTGAGTCTCTTCTATCAGAAGAATTAAATAAAATAAAACTTACTTTACTACTTAATAAAAAAGAAAAAATATAAAGAAACAGAATTAGACCAAATATTAAATGAAAGAAATTTCCAAATAACAGTAATCACTGAAACAAAAAAGAAATTAAAAGGAACCATGAGAACCAAAAATTTTAATGTGATATATATAATTTGCTTTAATATTATATATATGACATGCCTTAAATATCAGGCAGGAATTTACAATTATTATTAGCAATTTTTAGCAATTGTAATATAAAATTCTTTATTTTAATAATCTATTTTAAATTTGTCTTAATCTTAAATTTAATATATTATTAAATTAATTTAATAATATATATAAATATATATATAGACACACACACACACACACACACACACACACACACACACACACATGCATTTCATAAAAGTTAGAGAATAAAGCTCTCCTGTTAAGATAGTTTTTGATGTATATATTCAAATTAAAATTCACTCTTATTTCATTTATAAACACTTAAGAATAATTCTTAACTTCTTACCTCCCTAAAATCTCTAATAATTCAGCTACACCATTATGATGTTCTGTTTCATAGATGAATCTGTTAATCATAATAAAAAAGAATGAATATTTATAATGGGAAACTTTACTAAAATTTAAAACAATATACACAAATAAATACTATTTCTTATTATTATATGGCAAATATCTTACCTATAAAATATATTATTTATTTGTTTCCTAATGTATGCTCGTAATCCAAGGAACTTTCCATATATCCTATGGAGCGTAGTTTTCAAAAAATCTCTTTCCCTAGGATCTTCACTGTCAAACAATTCTAGTAACTAAAAAAATTAGAAATAACCAAAAAGATTAGAAATATGGTGATAATATAAGCTTCATATATTTCATGAATAAAAACCACCTATTTTAATGGGTTCATGTACATTCAGTCCGCTCTATGAAATGAAAATATTTTCAGCACAGTGCTCTTTATATTCCTCAAACCAGTCGGACATCAGGTAAAAATCAGTAGACTTAATTCTAGTTATTCGGATGAAACATGTAGCTTTTTATTGATAAACTGAGCATTATAATCAAATAGATACGTGACAGAATTAAAATCCATGATGATTATAGGCAACTCTCACTGAAGTATATCCCACTACAGTAAATTCACTTGAATTAATAATCTGGAATAGTCCCACTCTATAGTTCACAGCATCAAATTAAAAGAAATTCACTATAATAAATGATCATTAAAATAAATTATTCCTTTGGTCCATATAAATTCACAATTATGAAAGTTGACTGCATGATCAGAGAATATTTGGGAATATTTTAATTAAATTTTACTATAACTCAAGTACACTGGTGTTCAAAACCTAAGATAAAATAATATTTCTGAAGATTACATCCTCAAATTCAGATGAATCAGCTTGTGGCAAGTTGTATAACTGATGATTTCAAGTAAAAAGTGAGTACACGTTCAAATTTTTGAAATCACGTGCAAAGGGGGTCACATGGTAGCACTCAACAGAATAAAAGACAAAAGGCCATGCTAAGTGAATTGTGTTTGAAGGAAGCTCTTTTTGTGAAGGAATAGTGTTGCAAACTTGGATGCCTTGTAATGTCTCAAAGACAACTAGATGATTTCATTCAGGAAAGAATTATTGTAAAGCTTGAAGAAGGCTGCAGAATTACTGATATTACCAGAAAGTTTGGAATCTCAAACAGCACTGCACCCAGGCTCTGGGCAGTGTTTCAAACCAATGGAATATGTTCCAGACATTTGCTAAGAGGTTGCCCTCGCTCTACCATGGAGCATGGAGACAGATTTTTGGTTATAACAGCAAAACGTAATTGGTGTACCATGGCAGGTTAGCTTGCAAGTATATATAGGCATACATATACTTTGGGCATATAGGCCAACAAGTAGGCCAATATGCCCAAAGGCCTGTAGTCCGTGACCATTTATCCACAGCTCATCGTAGAGCACATTTTCAGTTGTGTTGTATCTATAAAAATTGGACAGGATACCAATGGGCTAATGTACTCTTTATAGATGAGAGTCATTTTAGTCTTTCCTTCAATTCTAGAATATGCTTTATCTAGCGTGAAAGCGGTACTGCTTACCATCATGAGAACATTCTTGAAAGGGACAGATATGACAGTGCTGGAGTTTGGTATAGGAAGGCATTATGCTTAATAGATGCACAAAGCTACAATTGCTGGTAAAAGGGACTATGACTGATGAACAATATTGCAACAAAGTTCTTCAATATCATGTTCAATTGTTCCATGGTGCTGTAGGCAAAGAATTCATATTTATGGATAACAATGCCACATCACATCTTACATGAGCAGTGGAGATACTTCTAGAGATCAAAGATATTAATCAAATTGAGTGGCCAGCATGCTCCCCAGTTCTCAACCCCCATAGATCACATATGGGACATAATAGGGAGATGCATTGCTGCTCAAAATTCCCCTCCAGAAAACAAACAAGGCTTTATCCTTGCTCTGGTGGAGGAGTGGGTGGGCCAGTTTGCCTCAAGAACTCATAAATCACTTGGTGCTAAGCACAGTACAACGGTGTGAGAGCCGCATCACAGTTCGGGGTGAATACATTCCATATTGAAATGTCTCTCTCTTCGTGGTTTTCTATAAGAACTATACATTAATTCCTTAACTATATCCTCAGAAAATTTGTAACACTTTGCCAAGAACATAATGCAATTTAATTTGTATGAAATTTATAGCACACAATTTTTATGTAATATAATTTATTAGTATGTCGGCAATAAATACATCTCCACATTTGGCTGTAGTGATGAAATTTTTTTCATACGAAGGTAAAAACATTGTTCGTCCTTAGCTTTTGAACACGAGTGTTTATATATCTGGAGCTGGGATATGTGATCTCAATGTCTTCTAAAGAAAAGGAAAAGTAATTCTAATGAGTTGATGCTACTAAAATTTGAGGTTATTTAAAAAAGATGAGAATTTTGGGGAATTTATCACAACTCAATAAAATTATTTTGGGTTATTGTAATTTGAGGATGGGAAGTAAAAAAAACTTCAGAATCCAATAATTTGCAGTTGGAAAGGATACATGTGCCTTAGCATTTTTTTATTTTTGTTTTCCATTTAACTACTTTGATTTCTATTTAAAGGTGCTGATTTTGGTGTTAATTGTTCAGGCCAATGCTCATCAAACTCTCAATACCCTTCGAAAATTTTAGCAACACCAGTATACACCCAATCACAGAAAGATAATTTGGGAGATGTTATATACTAATATTTCATTCACACATGATGACATGATTATAAAGATACTTCTTATATGCATAATAATAAATTATAAATACAGTACATAAAATATTTTTTATTATTAAATACATTTTAGTTATATGAATTCAATATACGTACAGCAGAAACAAAAATTATGAAATTTAAATTTCCGATAATGAGATGAAATTTAACAGAGTTTGATATACATGGCTTGAACTATTTGAATTTAAACTTTTCAAACAGTTTGAACCAGTTGGAATGCAATTGTGGCATAAACCAGATGTAGTCCTGATGTCAGTTGATACATGTCAAGAGATACATTTTGTTTAAAACTTCTGCTAAATTTTCTAGTTATTTAACTGCAGCACAGATTTACACTTATCTGCAACAATACAGTGACAAAAATATATGAAGGAGAAAAAAAAAGAATTCAAAATTTAAAATAAAAGTGCCTTGTAGCCACTATTGATATTTCCTGTAACTGTAGGGGTACATATAGCCCTATGGTATGGTATGGAAACACTGGTTTAGGCTACTATTGTTACCATGTTTTTTTTTTACTAATATAATAAAGGAAAAAAAAAAGCTTTTTTTTTTTTAAGAAAATCACTACTTTTATGTCAGTGATAAAAAAATTATTATAAATTTTTTAAAATCCACATTTATAACCACTTTTTCTTTTCTGTGTATGAAATCAAAATCAGAGTGAAAATGGTGCTAGGAAGTAGTGGACACTCTGAGAATGCAAAAACGAAAAAAAAAGCTAGCAATTATGAAGAAAACAAATTTGAAACAAAAACTTTGTCTAACTGCTGATGATTGTGTGTGCGTGTATTTTTGTTTACGAAATTGTGAACTTTACTTTCATTACAGCACAGGAAAAAGTTGCTATTTCTCTGAAATAACACTACTTGATGTTTTAAGGAAAACAACTGATACAGATATAAAGATTTTTAAATCACTGTATGTATGTATGTATGTATGTATATATATATATATATATATATATATATATATATAAAACGAGCTTTACAGATGATATAGTTTTCAATGACCTCCAACACTACAGATGCCCAAAACCAATTCAACAGCCTTAGAAGCACAGAAATATTTGGACTACAAATAAACTCCCAAGAAACAAAGATATTAAAAAAACAGATAGATGGGCACACATCTATATAAATCAAAATGAACACCTTGATGAAGTAGACTTTGTATACCTAGGAAGTCAAGCCTCATCTCAAAGGAGATGAAAATTCATCTTCACAAGTGCACCAGCCAGTATCTTTCTATACGACTCCCAGACTTGGAACATCTCAACAAAAGCTTATAAGGGTGTAACTTACTGATTTTAGCTAAAAAAAAAATAGATAAAAAATCTAAATTGTGAGGCCACACATCAAAAATGTCGTCTATATATATCTAACCAAAAATGAAGGTTGAGGGTTTATAGATGAAAAAAAGGATGTCTTCTAAATGCTCTAAATAAAAGTTGGCTAAAGCAGGGGAGAGTGGACTTTCCATTCCTGTTCCTTCTACCTGGTTGTAGAATTTGTTTCGACACAAATATTCAGAATGCATCAGAATTAGAATATTCTTACTATATCTTATGGGAAAATATCATTAAGCAGTTGTAAAGTCTCTTTGAGAGGTACATTTGTGAATAGGGATTCTATATCAAAGCTCACTATAAGATCAGTAGGCTGTATGGAGACATTTTTTAATTTGTCTAAAAAATCTGTCGAGTTTTTTAAAAAAAAACGAGAATTGCCTATATACGATTTCAATAGGTTTGCTAAATATTTGGCTATATGGTAAGTAGGTGAATCAATACAGTCCACAATCGGATGGAGAGGGATGTCTTTCTTATGGTTCCTAGGTAGAGCATAAAATCTAGCAGTTCTTGCAAAATGTGTTTTTAACTTTTCTATGGTGTCTGCATCTAAACTTATAACTTCATCTAGAAGGGAATTTAATTTCTTAAGTTGCCTGTTAGTGAGGTTGTGATCCAGTTCGTGGTAGGTTGAGCAATCTCGTAAAAAAGAAAATTTTTCTTTTATAGTTTGAGGAATCCATAACTACTGTAGCTTTTTCCTTTGTATACTGTGGTTAGAACAAGTGACTGTTGTGTCTTAGAGAATGTAGAGCTTTCTTTTCAGACAGAGATATGTTCAATGGAGGAAGCTTGGCTTTAAGTAGGATGGATGAAACTTCTAAGTGGAGATTATCAGCGTTTTCACTGGAGAGATGAAAGAAGTTTTGTTCGATGTTAGAGAGGAAATCTAAATATGGTATCTTTTTTGGAACTACGGTGAATTCATGTCCTTTTGAAAGAATAAGTGTTTCACTATCAGTTAAGGGGTATCCGGACACGTTGATAACCCAATTCTCTGGAACATGGAGAAGCTCGATTTGTTTAGAAACAAGGACATCAAATTTATGGTTTAGATGTCAATTATGTTTATTAAATGCATGTTGCAGAGAGCTTTTAGCCACATTAAAAGCTATATAGGAAAGTCGTGGGTCTAAATTGAAAGAGATGAAAGTCCGGAGATCAGTAACAAGACGAATATAATGGCAAGATCTTGTTTAGCTACTCTGAGTTGATTGTGGACTAAAGACAAACTGGTATTCCTGTAGATAGTATGAGCACCAGATGATTTACAGTTTCCTTTATCTTAGCAAAGTTTGGAATAATCTGAAGGTTGTGGCATTATTTAAAAAAGGTAATCCTCATTCGCAGTTTACCTTGTAATACAGTTCACCAAGTTCTGGTCTTTTTGGTAAAACTTTCCCCATGAAGGACTTGAATTCTAGTTTTGAGAAACTTGTGCCATAGCATCATAAATTATCTACACGTAAACACAAGTAGAAGTATTATTTATTAAATATACTACTCACCATCAGGTAATTTAACATCATCAGTTTATAGAAAACCCACTTTTACTGGGTGATACATTCTCCAACAATCTGCACCATCATCCTTCTGAAAAGACAGGAATCATAAAATGTTTGATTCAACGAGCTAGAAATAATTGTTCAAGTCCCCATCAGTTACAGGAAGAACTCTACTATCAAACAGTACATGAAACTACATGGCTTCTCCGAAAGAACTACACAACGTCTTGACTCCTACAAACCCAACCGAAATAACAAAGAATCGATATGTCAAATTCCAATGCCATACATCTCTGGCATTTAAGAGCCTATTTCAAGAATTCTAATGAAATATGATTTAGTAGCTACTTATATTCCCATTAATAAACTATTCATGTATTATTTCCCATCGTCTAAAGATAAACTCTCAACTATGTCTCTTCCTGGTGACTATCAAGTTCCATGTGACTGCTAGCTTTCCTACTTTGGACAAACGGACGTTCAATACAAAAAAGAATACAAGAACATCAATCTTATGTTCTTCACAACATATCTGATAAGTCTGGATTTATGCAACACGGAATAAAGGTAGACCACAACATTCTCTGGTCTAAAACTCTCCTATATAGATGTTGGTATAAATTCGAATGCCTATTCAAAGAGAGTGCTGAGGCCTTACTTTGCCACCCTAACTTGAATCAGAATGACTGCCTATCCTTGTCAAAAATATGGGAAAGTTTGATCCGAATAACATATTAATTTTTTTTAAGGTCAATAGTGATATTTACAAAGATAGAAGATCCTAAGAAACCACTAGATACTACATATATTTAATGATCTGTTTAGTATGATATTATAAATTAATTTTTTTTATCATAATATAAATTATATAATTATATTAAAATCACTTATGTTTAACCTTTCCTTCAGTGAAGCATAATCCTATTAACGATTTAACATCACGCAACTCGTGAATTTTGAATTATTCAAAATATACTATTTTGAATAATTCAATTGTTTGAATTGCACCTTGTAAAAAATGTTGTTCAGGCCACTGATGATAGTTTTAGTTTCAAACTGAAATATTTGGCAGCATATTTAATAAGTAATACTTCGCCTTGTATTTATGTGTGGATAATTTACAACCAACATTTTTTTTTCCTACTCTGTGTGCATTATTTAAACTGATGGTAGACATATGATGGAGAATCACACTTCCTTACTTGGAACAATTAACTATATCACTTGATATAGTGAGAAGTAGCATGATATAATACAAACCTGTCATGCAGGAATGCTGTGGTGTTCAGTGCATCAGACTACCACGTGACCTTTTGGTATGGACTAGAGATTATGCCATCTATTGGCATGAATCTTGATTGCATAACAAAAGGTCACATGGCAGTCTGATATGTAGGATACTGAGCCTCTCAAAGCAGAGAAAAGGTACTAGTCCACCACATAGGATGTGCTGGAAGAGACTTTATTTTTAGGGCAGAGTTAAGAGACAACTGTTTCCATAAGACTTTGAATGGACATTGTGAGAAAAGTACAAGCAGCTATCCATTATCCTTGATGATGGATAGAATCCAACCATCACAGGATACTATACCATGCAGAAACAGACTTGGAACTAATAAATCAGATTTGAACATACAAGTAGTTCATAAAGGTGAAGCAATGAAGATCGATCCACACCCTATTTGCAGTAGAGGACAGAGTGCAAAGAAGATTCAATGCACTCTTTAACTTTCCCTAAAGTTGATGGATTTGCGCAAGTAAAATAAGCTTTCTGTCAAAGATGAGTCCTAAAACCTATGCTTCTGGAAGAATACTTTAATTCTTAAAGTCAGAATCCAGGTGAAGAGTGCATTTTTGGCAGAAGTGTGCAGACACTTTTCTGCTGAAAATCTGAACCCATTACTAACAGCCCACAAAGAGACGTGATCAACTGATTACTGAAGTTGCCTTTTAATTATACTTATGTTACAAGAGTGACAGTAAATAGTGAAATCATCAACATATAGAGCATTGCCTACAGTGGGAGCAAGCTAGTCAGTAACTGAATTAACTATGGCAAAAAGTGTCACACTTAAGACAAAGCCTTAGGGAACACCCTCTTTGTGATGAAATCAACAAGATAATGTACTTCCAAACTCGGACTTCAAAGACTAAGTGACAGTAAATAGTGAAATCATCAGCATATAGAGCATTGCCTACAGTGGGAGCAAGCTAGTCAGTAACTTGATGGCAAAAAGTGTCACACACTTAAGACAAAGCCTTAGGGAACACCCTCTTTGTGATGAAATCAACAAGATAATGTACTTCCAAACTCGGACTTCAAAGACTAAGCTAGACAAGCTTTTTAATAAATACAGGAAGATGATCCTGTATTTATTAATATGCCATATCTTCAAGCTGTGTCATAAGTTTTTCCCACGTCAAAGAACATTGAAACCAGATGTTCACATTTCAGGAATGCAGCTCTACTACATGTTTATAAACAGACCAAATGTTCCAATGTTTGAAGATGTCTACAAAAGCAACATTGTGTGTTGGAGAGAAGATCATTGCTTTCTAAATAGCAGAAAAGTTTGCCATTAACCATTTTCTCCACTATCTTACATAGAAAGCTGGTCAGAGCAATAGGTCAATAATTGTTTGCTTGTGGTGGATCCTTTCCTGGTTTTGGGATGGCAATAACAATTAACTTATGCCCAGGAACTGGGAACTCTAAAAGTATTCTGTTATAGAGTAAGAGAAGGAGATCCACAGAAGATGATGGAAGATGTTTTCTCATCTCATAAGTTGTCAACTGGCATGGGGGGGGGGGGGGGGGTAAAAGAGCTCTTTTCAAGAAATTCACCAAGAAATTATATTCTTGGTTTAATCCTTTATCCAAGTGTAAACAGAGTTTGTGCATGAAGTAACTTCACAACTAGGCAACTCATATATAGCAGCTAATGACATCACTTGCCTTAGTATCCCACAATGCAAATCACATATACTTTGGGCTAATTATATATGGAAATATGACTTGTGCATTACTTCGACCTTGGTATCACTTCTGGGTCTGGCTCTCACTGAGGAGACTTCAATAAAGGTCGAAACTGGTCTGGGCAGTGCCCCTTCCCATAATGCATAACATTATGCATGTCCGTCAGGATATGTGCTTTGCATTATAGGATACTAAGGCAAGTGATCTGAAGACATTAGCCTCTATATACAAGTTGCCCAGCCGTGAAGTTACTTCATGCGCAAGCTTTGTTTGTTTACACTTGGATAACGGATAAAATCAAGAATATTATTTCTTGGCATCTTTAAATTTATGCTTTAGTATTAAATTTTGCAAGATGGGAAAATGTATTCAATCAGCCTGGTCCATTTTCCACATAGGTATCTGGATAGGAGGACATGTCCAAGCATGGCACTGATAAGAGGAAAATGATCGCTTCCACATATGTTTTCACAAATATCCTATGTGAACAGTGAAAAAACAGCAAGGGGGGAGCAAACTGTTAAGATCAACTGCTGAATAAGAGTGGGTAGTCATGTGGAATAATATATTTGCCCCGTTATTGATAAGGGAGAGGTCATGGTTGTCGCGCATTCACTCAATGATATGACCTCGTCTAATCGTGTTGGAACTACTCTGCAGTGTTATGTCCATTAAGGTTAGGAGCATGGGCTGAGGAAGTTGCATTATGAGATTATCGAGTTCCATTTCATTTAGTTCAGAACCTGATGGTAAATACATTAAGCATACTGTGATTAGATACCCCACCAAAAGGTGAATCACTTTCCAGAGCAGTATAAAGCTGGACATGATGAAAGGAGTATGACTGCCCATCGGGATGGCTACTCCATCATAAGCAAGACCATCTACCGTTCCATCCTCACAAAGAACAGTAAACAAACTTATGGATGGGTCCTCATTGGTCTTTGAATGTCTCCTGTAGATAGAAAGAGAGAAGGGTTCGTGTTTCTGCAGACCCTTGATATCATCAATATTTTAGTAAAACCATAACAGCTCTACTCAAGAAATTTTCCTCTTGTTTTGATTTTGTAAGATCTGTCTGATTTCTGAGATGTTAAGGGCTTACCTTCATCAGGCTTATCTATTGGTAAATACATTAAGGGAAGTATGTATGGCCAGGTCCATCTATTCTTCTGGAAGAATGTTTAATATATCATCTGATGTATTAGGATCATTTGTTGAGTTTAGTTTACTTTTGATGGATACAATTAGTTATTTTTGATTTTTATGATGCAAAAAAGACATTAAAGATCATACTGTGCCAGGACACAGGTTATAGCAGCATATATGGTAAATGATTAGCAGGACAATCAAAAACATTCATATCCCTTGCAAGATTCGAACCCGTAGCCTCTTGGCTGGAGAGTGGATATACTACCCACTCTGCCAACCAGGCTGGTAATGGATACAGAGTATCAATTTTTCTATGGGGGTGTCTGGTAGTTTACCTTAGATGAGATCTTTGCTATAATTTTTTTTGAAAAGAGAGTTCTCAAAAGACATATTTTAGTGATTACACCACATTTTTTTATTATTCAGTTATATAAAACACTGAAATAATAGTTCCATAAGATTCCTACATCCACCAAAACCACCTCATCATCCTCTTAAAAAACCAGGAGTCTACAAAATCCATTGCTCTTGCAGGATTTGCTACGTAGGACAGACAGGAAGATCTGGAGAAATACGCATGGCTGAACACCAAAAAGACGTACAATACAAAAGAGAACAAAAAACGGGTCTTGCTTTCCATACCACTTCCACTGGACACGATGTACTCTGGCAAAAAACGACGATGTCATACATAGAAAACAACAGTTATATAAGAACATTTAAAGAAGCTGTTAATATGCTAAAAAACCCAACCCAATGCAATAAAAATCAAGGTTTAATTCTCCATCAAGTGTCAGCTCTAATAAAAAATCTACCTCAATCCGAGCTCGGACTGTATGAACGAGAGCAAGCACACGTGACATCGTCCCGTATTGTTCAACGTCAATAACGTTATATATCTGCATTCTGTTATTTGAGTTTTATGAATAGCCAGACAGTTATGATTTGTATTTATTAATTCTCTTGTTTAAACTTTAAGTTATACTATTTACCCCTGAAGATGTAAATCCTACGATTTACGAAACTTGTCGGGAACTATTATTTCAGTGTTTTATATAACTGAATAATAAAAAAATGTGGTGTAATGACAGAAATATGTCTTTTGAACCAATTAGCCATAGAAGTTTACGCCTGCAAGAGAGTTCTCATCGAATGGGATCATTTTTTGGATTTGTTATTAATTAGAGAGACAGTAAGTGGTTGACTAATGTGCAAGGCAGAGAAACACACACACACAACCATAAAGTTCGAGTATTGAAATTATCAGATGTTGAAATAAGACACAGGTTTTTTTTTTTTTTTTTTTTTGAGCCCATACACAGGAGGTTGGTTGGTCAACCTGTAGTACATTAGTACTGTGCATAGGTAGTGGGTTGGGAAAGGAGGAATTTGTTTATATTTGATTTGAATGACTTAAAATTGTATTCCTTGGGAAACACAGCGGGTGGGAGACTGTTCCACAGTGCAGCAGTTGCAGGGATGAAGGAAGAGAAAAAGAAACTTGTTCTGTTTGTTCCCAGGTGTACTGTGTAGGGATGTTGTGCAGCAGCTGCACGTGTTCCAATGAGCTTAGTACTGAGCAGAGGAATTACTAATGTTATTTCAGATGAGCATTTCCCATGGAAATATTTGTAGAATATACATACTGCAGAGACCATACGTCTGTGTGAGATCTCGGACTTACAATGGAGAGCAATTGGACTTTGATGAATGAATCATTTCATCAAAGTCTGATTGAATCATTGTAAGTCCGATTGCTCTCCTCTGCACCGAGTCGAGCATTTTGAGAAAGCTTTTAAGGGGCCTACCCCATATGTGGGAGCAGTATTCAATAACTGGGTGGATTTGTGATTTGTACAATGTTAATAGTTGTTCGTGGGTGAAGTAGCATCTTGAGTGAAAGAGAAATCCTAGTTTCTTTGAGGTTGAGGATGCAATGGTTGTGATATGTTTATGCCAGGAGAGGTTTGATGTGAGGGTGATTCCAAGAAGCGAGATCTCAAATTGTCTGGAAATTTGGGTATCGTCAAAGAGGATAGTGGGAAAAAATGGTTCTGTTTTTTTTATGTAAATAGTACAGAACTGGGTTTTATTGGCATTGAAATTTATGAGGTAATCTGAACCCCATTGTAGGATGGCTTGGAGATCGGAGTTGAGCATGGTGGTGGTTGATGTTCTGTAGGTTGAGGTGAGTTGTGTAGGGTAAGGCTTATCGAATGCAAGCGAAGAGTGTAGTGTGCTGTCGTCTGCAAAACCGTGTATTGGGTTGGAGGTCAATTGCAGTGGGTCATTGATATATATAGCAGGAAGAGGGTTGGTGAGAGGACAGAACCTTGTTGGACCCCAGCATTAATTGAATGGTGAGAGGATAGGAAGCCATCCACCATCACACACACTGTGCATCCAGAGAGAAAGCTGGCAATCCAACTACAGAAGTCCTGGGTCAGACCGAATGATGGTAGTTTGCCTAGTAGGCCTTTGTGCCAAATCCGGTCAAAGGCTTTGGAGATATCTAGTGCAGCCACTTGAGATCCACCAAACCTCTCCATAGCATTTTTCAAGAGATAGATGACGTATGCGAGTAGATCTCCTGTTGATAGGCAGTGTGGAATCCATACTGGTGGTCATTTATTTGGCAAGTGTCTTCAAGATAGTGTAGGAGTTGGTAATTGATGATATTTTCCATTACTTTTGACAGGACTGAGGTAGGCAAGATAGGGCAGTAATTGGATGGCAGTGACTTGTCACCCTTCTTAGGCATGCACAGTCAGTTTGCATGCTCGTATTTCTAACTTTTAAAGCATCTCTGTGGATTAAGGATGTACAGCCTAACAGGAAACTGAGATACCTTTCTTTTACAGAGGTTGAAGGTTTCAATCTTCAATCAGTTGCATCAGACTTGGGACTAGTAGCTCAGCAGCAATTTCCTCCATTCCGTCCTGTCACTTGGCTTTCTTCTTAATCTCCTGGTAGCTCCTTGGGCCCGTGCTTTCTTTGACTTGATTAACAAAGCTTTTCCTTGGTCTGCCTTCTTCTTCTTTTCCCCTCCATTTTGCCTTCAGTTATTCTTTTCACAAGTCCATCATGCCGAAGTATATGTCCATACCACCTATCCCTTCTAATTTTGATTCATCTAATTATACTTCTTGTTTCACTTATCTCTCTCAAGACTTGTTCCTTTGATTTTTTTATGTCGATTTTATTTTGTTCATGCGATGCCAGCACAACATTTCAAGCCACCAATCTTTGTATGTCTTCTCTACCTAGAATCCAGGTTGCACATCCATACAGTGCAATGCTCCATATCAATGTTTTCATTAATTTTTTTTTTTCAATTCTAACATGCTGAGGTTTCCTGTTAAAATGTTTTCCATTTTAGAGAATTAGATGAAAAACATTGAAGGTTTAGGTGTATCAAAAGTAAGGATGATGTTACTGGTTGGTATGAGATGCATCCTCATCATCAAATTCCTGCCATGTACCCTCAAGAGGGTGTACAGGATATGACAGTACTACATGAAAAAATTACATCATTACCAACTTCCTATCTACAATTTTCCTCCAAATCAGTCTGTTACTTGTCAAGACTCCAACATTATCAGATCTTATATTTCTATCGTCTAAGGCACTTTGTACCGTATCAATCCACCTATATCTTGGTCTTCCTCTGGGTCGTTTTCCTGCCAACCTGGCAGAGAACACTTGTTTTGCTAATCTTTCCTCTCCCATTCTATTTAAGTGACCATACCACCTGAGATTAGCTCTGCTAACGCATTCCTGGATGCTGACAATGTCAAGTTCTTTCCTAATATCCTCATTTTTAATATGATATTGCCATTGATACCATCTGTTCACGCCTCTAATCTTTCTCAGGACTCTCATATCTGCGGTCTCTAGTCTTTGGTCAAGTGTTTTACTTCTGACCCAGCTCTCAGATCCATAAGTTAAAACTGGTTTGAACACTGTCTTGTATACAGCTAATTTAGTGTTCCGACTAATTTCTTTCTTATTCCATATGAATTTATTCAATTGACTTCCCACCATACCAGCTTTGCTGATTCTGTTGTCTATTTCTATATTTAATTTACCATCTTCAGTAAAAATCGTGCCTAAGTAGCTGAAATATTTTACTTGTTCCACAGGTTCTCCATTCACAACACAGTTGACATTTTCAATGATTCTGCCTATTTTCATTGTCTTTGTCTTTTTATTGCTGACCTTCATACCATATCTATTACAACAGCTATTCAATTTAGTCAGAGAATCTTGCAGACTTGTAGTGGATTTATTTAGAAGTATAACATCATCCACATGAAGCAAAGAGCTGACATTAACATCTCCAATTTTGATATCAGGTTTAATACCACTTTCCTTCATAATGTGATCCATATAGATAATGAATAACAGAGGGGATAATGTACATCCTTGTCTCACACCAGATTTCACATTAAACCATCTTCCTGTACTTCCTTCAATTCTAACTGCTGACTTACAACTCAAATAGACTAAGTATTGCTTGATATAATGCCCCATTGACACCATATAACTGCAGCGTATTGAATAGCTTCTCTCTTGGCACCTTGTCATATGCCTTTTCCAAATCGACAAAACTTAAATACAGATCTTTGTTGTATTCCCATGCTTTCTCGACTATTTGTCGTAAAGTGAAGATCTGATCCTGACAGCCTCTATTTGGCCTGAATCCAGCTTGTTCTTCACCAAGCTTTTCTTCCACAATTCTTCTCAGCCGTTTCTCAAGTATACTTGCATAGATCTTGCCAGAAACACTCAGTAGGGAAATACCTCTGTAATTCTCACATTCAGTTTTATTTCCCTTTTTATATATGGGTACTATGAGAGCTCTACTCCAATCATCGGGAATTCGTCCCTCTGTCCAGGCTTTCTGAACTATGCAGTGCAGCCACTGTAAGACTTTTATACCACCATACTTCAGCATTTCTGGTCGAATATCATCTACTCCTGCTGCCTTTCCACATTTCAAGCCTTTGATCGCTTTTTCTACTTCAAGTATGGATATGTATTCCTGACTGCATGCCTGGTCAGTGTTTTTTTATCACTGTGCTGTCATCACTGCTTGTTTCATTTAGCAGTTTTTCAAAGTAATTACTCCATACTTCAGTGATATCTTTTTCTCCTGTTTTCATGTCACCTTTATCATCTCTAACTCCTTTTACAGCACTCTTTCCTCCAATCCTAAGCTTCTTCAACAACCTCTAGAATATTTTACCACCTTCTTGATAATTATTTTCTATATTCTTCCAAAGTCCTCCAATGACTTTTGTTTAGCTAGTTTTACACAGTGTTTAGCATTCTTGCATTTGTCTCTGTATTCTCTAAGAGCACAAGCTGACTTATTTGCCAGGAACTTTTGATATGCTTTCTTCTTTTCCTTCACTGCCTCTTTAACTTCCTGTGTTGTCCACCAGGGAGTTCTGATTTTTTTATCCTTGCACACAACCTCACCACATGCCTCTCTGGCAGAATCAATCAATGTTTTCTTCAGAGTTTGCCACCGAATCTCCAAGGTTTGATTCCTGTTCTCAAACTCTTTCATTTTCTTTTCAATAATCTTTCTGTATTTTAGTCTACAGTTCACATCTGAGAGCTGCTCAACTTTTATTCGCTTTAGAACTTTCTTACATGTTATTCTTTTCAATATGAAATTCAATTTTATCCTGCTCAAGACTAAATAGTGATCACTTTCGATTTTGTATCCTTTGTACACTCTGGTGTCCTGCACCAGGGAGAAAACATCACTATCAACAATAACATTGTCAATGAGACTTTTCTTATTCCTAGCCTCTTCTCTCCATGTGAATTTGTGCACATTTTTATGTTGGAACATGGTGTTAGTAATAACCAGTCCATGTCCTGAGCAGAAATCCAACAGATATTTGCCATTATTATTAGCTTTGCTCTTTTCTCCAAATTTTCCCAAAATATTTTTGTATGTCTCACAATCATTTCCTACTCTGCTATTTAGATCCCCAACAAGGTCCAACTTTTCCTTTTTCATTGTGTCAGTTGCTTTTTCTAAAGCCTCAAAAAATTCCTCCACTTCTACCTTAGTAGAACCTTCTGTGGGACCATAGGCACAAATAAGTCTCATTGTCCAGTTCTCCATTTTCATATTTGCCCACATTACTCTACTTGAGACTGACTGCCATTCAAGAAGATTAGCCTTGTATTTTGTGTTGAATACTATGGCTACGCCTTTTTTTCCTTGATTGGCATTGCCTGAATATAACATTTTGTATTTATTGCTCAGAAAGATCTCACCAGTTTTGGTCTTTTTTGTTTCAGTCACCCCTATTATGTCGATCTGGTACTTATCTAATTCCTCAGCTAGCTCCATTTCTTTGCCATTCAGGCTTCTTACATTGATAGTACCGATCTTTAACTCTGGTGATGTTGAGTTGGGGTTTGTTTTCAGATTTGTTCCAGTAGCTGACTTTTCGCTGTTCGTCCTGGTTCCCTGGCGAAAACAACGGGGGCCTTGTTTAACTGGGCGACGCCCCAGCCAGCATGAAATTTGTCATGTTGTACCATCATTTTTTATTTTGGTTTAACCAATAAGAATACAATTTGGTCGGCTAAATCCCAAATTGCCAGCCCATCCTCGTTCGTTCAGTATCAAAGTAGATACCCAACAGAATGCACCACGAGAAGGTGAGGATTGGACATTAGATCAGAAGCGCTGGTCGGTTCTCCGCATTCCTTTAAAGGCTATGTGGAGGTCTCCTCTCAGTTATACAGCTTTGACCCTTAAGCACCCCCTCTCATACCTATCATTCCCTGATCTTTAAGCTGAAACATCAAAAAGATCTCATTCTGATATCAGTCCTCTAAGAGAGTTTAGCAATTTATGAAGTGTTACTATAACTGTATTCCAACCATTGATGTTGCTTTCAGTAGTTTTTCTGAGTACTGCTGACATGATGTTTCAACAAGAATGTCACCAAAATATACTTATTCCCAACTATTTTCGGAGATCCTATAGTCCTTCTAAACTCTTTTGAATAAAGAAGAGCAACATTTTCCCTATCGGCTTTTACCTGTTGAATGAATGAGAAACACTATTTACACTGGTATCCATATGACCTTGTAAGTCCCTGAAAAATTTCAGAAAGAAGAATTCATGCTGAAGGGAGCTTTTTTGGTACAAGAGCTTCTCACCTACCAAGAAGTCACACATGGATGCCCACTCACTAGCAAGTAATGACTGTGCTCAGGGAAAGAATATCAGGGCCACCCTAGACAATATACTGACACCACAGCAAGCCTTAGGTACTGTCCTCAGACCATGCGATAGGGGACTTGCTCTAACACTGTTCACCCTTGCAGGCAAGCACACTAGCTGAATGATACTAGTAGAGACATCCAGGACCACCCATCCTGATGAAGCAGAGGTCAAAGTAGTGCAAGACTACCAGGATCCCCCACCCCTCTTTCCAGAAGTCAATGAATCACTATATGGCAACAGGGCATTGGATTCCAGTGATAGTGGTCTGTAAGATAGGATAGCAGAATAAATTCAGAAGTAGAGCAAAGAATATGAAAAAAAAAAAAGAAGAAGAATGAAAGGGGCCAATATCATTACTAAGAGATTCCCTCCACCCTGAACAGGTGACCATGGGGAGGAGGCAAATGAATAAGCAACTGTTGATTTTGTTATTACAGATTTAGCAGAAGTAGGAGAAATAATGGATGCAAGTTCTGCTGAAAAGTACCTTAGAAGAAAAAAATGTAGAAACTGACAATTCAAGAGACAGAGTCAGTGGGAGGAAGGGAGGGTGATCAATTAGTTGAACTGCCCTTTTGCTAATAGCATCCAGAATTTTTAGAGAAGTTTCTGATAACATCACCCCAAATTGGAGAGAAATGTTTTAAGGACATGCAAATTTGGGGTCTGGAAAGATTTAGTGCTAGACAAGCAAAATGTAATCTTGAATGAAAAAAAATAAATATATATGTACTCAATTGGGAAGCAAATGGCACATGCTCCATAAAGCAAAATGGAACTTGCAGTCAAGTTTTTTTTCTAGGAAGCGCCTTTAGAAATTCTTGATTAAATGTACTCATAGTGTCAGATCAATTATCTTCATGCTTACTTCAGCAATTGAAGAAAAAAAATGCATTCATGAAACTTGCTTGCTAGATGATATTTGCAAGTGTAAGTCAAGTGAGAACTTTTAATGTATACTCTAAGGAATATGAGAGGAAGTCAGATTGAATAAATTAGTGGAAACAAAACAAAAAAATAAATAAAATAAAGGAAGAATAAAGAGAACAGTGATAAAATAAATGCTGCAAGGAATGTTCCTATATAGTCAAGTGAAACTATAGAACTTTTAGTTGAATGCTATATTCAATTTTTCATATGGCATTTGACATTATCCCTCAGAAATTAATTTAGCTGAGAGCCAAGGAGTGAGAATTTTCTTTGAGCTCATATTGTCCAATTCTTAGAATGGTTATATACTTGTCTTTTGTATGTAATAATATGAATTTAGATAAATAGAATATTAGAAACTATTTACTAATTGTAAATCTACAGAGAATATGATTGCTAGATTTCCTTCAAAGGATAAAAAGAATGACAATATACTGAATTAGATCTATTGTATATATATATATAATTGTTTATAGTAAATATTTTAATTTTTTTGTATAGCTTTAACTTCTTTGGATTACACAACATGCTGATTTTAAAGTCAATGCACAATCTAAGATACAAATCTTAAAGATCCTAATCAACCAATAAGCAGAATAAAAATTATATATACAGTAAAACTCCGTTTTTACATTCCCGCAATTTACGTTTTCCTGCCATTTAAGTCATTTTCTGTTGGTCCCGTCTTAAGGCCTATTCTCACGATGTATTGTTTTTCCGCCATTAACAACTTCACGTGGACGTTATTTCCCGTGATTTGCATTTTTTTTCTCGGTGGCAATACCGATTTTCGAATCGATTTCAGCAGAAATCTGCGTATTTCTGTTCTCAGGTGGTGTTGCTTTCAGCTGTAGTTTCGTTTCTGCCATCATGGTGACTTGCACGCATGCAGCAGTACTGTAGTGATGAGCGATACCATGATATTTCAATCACAGTACGAATTGATATTGCAGAATTTCTGCAACGTAATTTAGCGTATGAAAGTTGCTTTCAAGTTGTGGTGGTGGATTATCATGTTAGTAACATGGAGAAAAAAGACAGAAAATGTATTTCGGTAGAAGAAAAGATGGCAATTCTGCGACGTGTAAATTAGCATGCCGGAACACATGTGCATTTAGCATAAGATCTTGGACTCTCCGTGTTCACTTTGAACATGATAGCAATAAAAAAAAACGAAAAGCAAAAACAATCAACAATTAAAGATTATTTTAAATAGATAAATGTAAGTACATTGTAAATTCATTTATTTTCAGTTATTAAATTTTGTAATCTTGTATGTAGACTCACATACTAGCAGTAAGTCATCTTTTAGCCTTTTTTTTTAATGTTTTTTTTACATTTCCTGCTATTTACACTTTTTTCCATCAGTCCCCTGAAAAGGGTAAAAAAGGGGTTTTACTGTAAATATAATTAATTTACTCCTCCATGACTGACTTTTAACAAAGGATGGATGTATATGAAAGTTGAGGTTAACACCATCCTGCAAAGAACGATGACAACCTACACTTTAATGTTTCCAAAATGGTTTCCATTCATCTTACAAAAAAGATCTTTCTTCTCACCTTACCTTTGACAATGCTTAGCTTAACAGTCATTATCAGTTATCACTTCTCAGTCTGATTCCTATTCCTAGCCTTTCCTGGCATCATCACTCTTTCACTCAACATATTACTTTTTATCCGTCCAATCACTTACTCTGTACAAATCCAAAATCTACCCATTCTTGAAATATTATTCTTACATTTGGGGTGGAATACCTAAAATTTCTCCAAAAATTCATGATGCTGTTCAGAAGGAAGTATTTTGATTGACTGATGATTCTGCATGCTCAAAGATTCTGTCTCACAGGTGGTCAATTTCCGTATTGTGTCTTTTCTACAAATATTTTCATAGGCACTGTTTGGCAGAACTAGAATCCAATTACTTTGCTGTTTACTCTAGCCCACATATGGCATTATTTGATAGGTCTTGAGGCCTCTAGTATGTGGGCATGATATAAAATAATAAAGATGTATGCCTTGAAAAATAATGTTGTACCCGACCCCTTTTATATGTGTGCAAATATAATCCCATACATAAGTGGTTTTGCTCAACCTATAATAACAATAATATCAAGACAGTAATTACTATGATGTTTGAAGACATGCATATTGTACTCTATAGGGAACATTTTTCTCATTTTGGATAGTAGAGGAATCTCACTGCAAAGTGTGAAGCTATCCTGCTTATTAGAGGCTTGAAAAAATTTCATGATGTCTGATCTCTAGAACACAGTTTCTGGAATATCTAAGAATAGCAGTCACATGCTATAGGGTTCCAACTTTTATGGGTTGGCTTCACAAAGAGATTGGTAATGACAATAATATCCTGCACAAAAGGCAGCAGGAGGCAATGGACAAAGAGAAAGAAAGAAATAATCATTCTATGAATCTGAAGCTGAAGTATGAAAGAGTGAGGACTAAATGATGCACATATCAGAGATTTAAAGGTGAGTGAAGAAAGCAATGTCAATGCTGATGAAGAGCATCCATGGAAATATTTGTAGAATACAAGATTTTTTTGCTTTTGAAATGATTAAAATGGGTCCCTAATTAACATAACTGCTCTCTTCTGTGCTGATACAAGTATTAAGACATGCTAAGGGCATCCTAAATATGAAAATAATATTCACCAAATGGATGAATTTGCACTGTGCATAGAGTTAATTGTCTTTCAGAGGTGAGAGAATGTATGAGCAAATGAGAAAATTAATTTTTTGAATACTAAAGAGGGATACTAATAATAAAAATGTTTAGCTAAGAAAAATCAGAGTAAATCTCAAGAAGAATTATATTGCCATAAAATTTAGTATTGTTAAAAGCAAGATTGGAAGTTTGTGTGTGTGTGTGAATAGAATTGACAAGAAATGAATAGAATGAATTTCACTAGTACTGAAGTTAACAAGACTGTCAGAAACTTACTGAAGACTCACACAGGGATCATAACAGAAGAATGTAAAAGTTGGTGATCTGTATAATGCAAGATGTATCAAAATCCAACAAATTCTTAACAGGCATGTGTCCAGTTCAAACAAATGTCTCAAATATCAACAGCATGTGTGCTCCTACTGTTTTTCTATTTATAGGCAAAGAAAAAAAGTCTACTGCTACCATTTTTTTTTTTAATATGCATTTTATATCCAAGTTTTTCCAAAACTTTTCCATGGATTATTCAACAGGCAGTGACATAAGCAAATTCTCCCGTTGATCAACAGTGGATTCATAGTGATTATCATTTATTAGTTGAATGTCTTAGCAAAGCACAAGTGTTTGTCTGTTCATTGATTTGTTTCATGATTAAAGAAGGGCAACTGGATAATAATTTGATATATATATTTTAACTCTTCTTATAAATTGGCTGGATGTGGGCTAATTTCCAGATTTAATGAAGGATAAAGTTCAGTAAAATAAATAAAATAATACATTAAAAAAGGAATTAACTACATAGTACCAACTCTTTGGAACAATGAGAAATGTTGGGATCAGGAGAACATTTACTGAGTTCATCAATGCTAGAAGCAGATTGACTTTCTGGATAACAATGGAAGAGAACAATCCAAGTGCAAAGTAAGATTAGATAAATATCAAACAGTTTTGGAAAGGACCGGAAAATATGAGAGTCATTTGTATATACAAATGACTCATCTTCATATTTTCATATGCATTATATAATCAAAATTTTCCCCACTGACAAATTAATGTGCTGATAATTTCAAGTTTCTGTGTTTGTTTACTGAGAAATCCTGTGTTGACATATTTGCAACTACTTTAAACTGTTCTGATGAAAACCTCAATATACTTGTTTATTCTCTTGAACAGTCCTAGCATACTTCATGAAGAAAGAAACTGAAATAAACAATGAGATTTTAAATGACACAGGGAATAAATACTTATAAGAACAGTTTAAGCGATATATTCAATGCAAATTCACATCAGAAGACTAAAACAATCTAACCAAGGAAATAAAGCACAAAAATAATGGCTATCATCCTAGACTTGACAGTCTCTTAATGACAAACAACAAAATCGCATGCAATCATGCAAGTGTTGCATCCTACAGAAAACTCAATCCTAGGAAGTAATCTGAAATGTCCAAATGAAGAATTTCAGAATTTCATCAACAATTTTGCAGACTGTTTATAATTTTCTGCTGGTAAGAATACGAACTATTTCTGAGACTATTAGTAATGGCAAGCGACTAGATACCTCTACTTGCTGGATTGGTACAATTCAGCAAGTAGAGATTTTCAGCAAAAAAGATCAAAACAGAGATGCTGATGCTTCTAGGTTGGATACTTTGGAAGATTTAACATAGGGCAGTGTTGCCCAAATTTTCAGTCTCCCTGCATATCCCTTTTAAGATTTTAAGTCCACCAGGGTATCCCCTTTCAAGCAAAGGCCAATTTGCTTGAAAGGGGATACCCTGTTTCACTTGTTTGCCTTTCAAGCAAAGGCAAACAAGTGAAACATTTTATTAAATGCATTTTTAGTTATATGAATCAAATATACATACAGTAGAAAAATTATAAAATTAAATTTTCAATAATAAAAAAGTTCAATAAGATGAATGAATCAGTTTCTGTTGGGAAGAAGTGAGTTTGGTGAAATCCAGTGCTATATTTGTAATTTTTTTGCTATAGATGGGGCTCCATGTCAAAATACAACTTGCAACACAACATGATTAAACATATATAAATGCACATACAGGTGATAAAACAATCACTGAGGATGGCTAATTTCAGAAGCAAATGATTCCAAAATTTAGCCTGAGAGGCCCGACTGCATGGGTTCAAACTGTTTGAATTTAAACTTTCAGCAGAGTCCTTGGAAGCAACCAACTTGAAAGTGGCCAGGATGTCCTTGTTACATTAAAGGATGGTATAGAGATCAGTACTTAAGGCACTAGTTGCAAACGATTAATGCTTGTTAATTAACATCAAGCTTGTGATGTCGGAGCAGTTCATGGTTTGTCAGATGAATGGAATAAATAGAGTGCCTATCATCAGCAAAGCTATAGATTAATGATGATTGAGAGTAGGTCATTTATGTATAGGATAAAGAGTAAGTGATAGAACAGAGCTGTCGGGTACAGAGACTGATAGCAAAGGATGAAGAGAGTGAGCCATTCACCATGACACAAGAAAATGACCACAGAGAAAGCTTCCTACCCAACTGCAGAGGGTAGGAGTTAGACTAAAGAATAGCAATTTACTGAGCTGGCATTGATTCCAGAAAAATCCATGTATAGGATAGATCTTTCCTATACATAGGACAGAATGAAAAACCTAGTATAACTCAGGTTTTTCATTCTGCAAATTAGACAAACCAGCCAGAGAATACACCAATTGATAGAGATAGCAGTATTACAGTTGAATTTCACTATAGCAAATGTTGTTATAATAAATTCTCACTCACTATAACCTACAACTGAAAAGACCCACCCAAAGCTTTCCTCCACACAGAAGAAAGTAAATTCATTCACTATAGCTTTAATTATCTGCTGAACAATTTCTGTGGTCTCCATGAGTTTTCCACAGTAAGAGTCAACTATTATATCTGCTCAATTCTAAATTAAGAGGGGAAAAAAAAATTTCAAAAGTTTTACAGTTGTCTCTAACTGCAACATACTCATAGGGACCACAGGAATAGTTTGCTATAGTGAATTTCTTGCAGCATAGCATCATATACCTATGAGGTTGGCTGCAACCTTTCACTAATTTGTTTAAGTAAGGAAATTTCTAATAGCAGTCTGTATTTACATACAGTCAACAGCAAATTAATAAGCAAACTGAAACTCAAGAAAGCTTTTATAAACAGGGCAACCTATCCTCTGCAAATCTCAAGTCTTATCTTTACAAAGCAATAGCTTTAAGAATGTTGAAGTGAAAGTTATAATATAAGTCCTGATATAAGTAAAGGTCAGCTTCAAACTCTAACCTTTCATTTATAAGAACACCCAGATGAGATCAAAAGTTTTTGTTAACTGTTGATACCAGAAATTAAAAGCAAAAAAATGTATGTTTCAACTATTTTTGGCACAGAGAAATGAGAGCAACCAACAATTGTACATGACATCAAAATTAAGCCAGCAGAAATAACAATACTCTTCAGCTGGAAAGTGCTAATTCTGAATCCTGTTTAGGACATAAGGGTTAATTATGTCTCAACTATTTTTGGCACAGAGAAATGAGAGCAACTAACAATTGTACATGACATCAAAATTAAGCCAGCAGAAATAACAATACTCTTCAGCTGGAAAGTGCTAATTAGTCCTTATAAGGACTGGCTTAAAGGGGCGAAGCAAGAATCCTTTTCATCTTCCCCGTTATCTGTAGAGGACAGTGTAGGGATAAGGTGTTATTGAGCAATTAAAGCTCTGATCATGGCAGGAGGGTAACAGCAATAGCCGAGCCTCAGTTAGAACTTCATTGGCTGCAGCATTGCCATCCATTACCCTCCAAGGGTATTGGATTGAATGAATCAATCACCGCATCTCACGGTCGATTGATTCAGTCTTGCCCGGAAAGTGCTAATTCTGAATCCTGTTTAGGACATAAGGGTTAATTATATGAACCTTTCTAAGGAGGGTGAGCTGGTCAGCATCAACATTAAAGTTTTCCTTCCAGAAACATGGTGCAAATGATAAGACATGCAGACATCATTAACTTCTTTATAATAGCATATATGAGGTTTACATGAAACCAGTTACTTGGCCATTGAAAACCAGATCTACCACTAATATGATTAAAGGAAAGGTTAAATGGGATGTATGTCTTTTCATTGGAATAACTAGCAGATGTAAAACATACTGCCAATATAATTCAATGTACGTACCACAGAGAAAAACTGAAACTCAGTATCTGGTGTTAAAAATAAACTTATTTCAGCTGGTGCCTTAATCAATAGTAAGTAATGAATATTTATCTCAGATTCTAAAATAACTACAACCACTCAGAGTTATTTTAAAACACAAATTGAAAAACAGATGATTTTTTTTTTTTTAATGCTTTGAATTATTTAGACTTGATACCAAACTTCGATTTGGATGAAAATTTGGCCAATGCAACTTGGATGATGATCAACAAATAACACTGGTTAATTACGTATAATCACCAGCATTTTTTTCCCCCATTTTTTGCAAGATGGAAAAATCAAGTTCCCAAAAGAAAAACTGTCACCTTCATTCTTATAAAGGTTCCTCATGCCCTAGGGATTTGAACCCAGGTCTTTCTGAACAAATAGTAAATCTTGTGTTGTCCTGCAACTGAGCTAGGCATTGCAGAGCCCATGAGGAAAGTGTATAAAGCATCCACAAGTTGATTAATGAGTTTGAAAAACCCAGAGTTTCTTGCATGAAAAAACCTTAGTCAAAGAGTGACTAATTAGTTTTAAATGAAAAGGCCTGTAAAAATGTTCTAACATCCTCAATAGGATATGAACCTAGTTCTAGATTCAAATCCCATCCAGGATGCAAAGAACCTCTATAAGGAAATTTCAAAAAAAGGTGAGTTTAGTCTAATACATATGGAGATGAATTTTCCTTGCCCAAAACTGACAAAGAACATACGCAATTAAAAGATATAATATACTACAACCCAGCTTGTCAATTTTTATGAATCTGCAGGGGAAGTGATCTCTCTATTTTTTGTTTGTAGGTAAAACGATGATGAAAAATGCAGCCTATTTTAGAATGAGCAGCTAAAAAAGGCACTCTTTCCTTCATCAGAAACAGAATTATATTTTAAAAATTGTATGACAGTAAATGAGTTGATTAGCCAGAAAGAGGCTATTAAATTAATATGTAAATGTAAACTTAACACAGAAGTTGTCATTGAAATTAATTATTTGCTGATGTGAAGTCATCAACCTCTATATAGTAGCCCAGTTGTGAAATTATTTCACATGCAAACGTTGTTTGCTTACACTTAGATTAAGGATTAAACTAAATTTATTTTAATAAAACCTTCTGTGGGATCATAGGCACAAATAAATCTCACTGTCCAATTCCCGATTCTGATATTTCCCACACTCTACATTATATTGCCTGCCATTCAAAAAACTACCCTTGCATTTAGTGTTCAATACTATAGCTAGTTTCTTTTCCTGGATTTTTATGGCTTGAATATAACATTTTGTATTTATTGCTAAGAAATATCTCACCAGTTTTTCTCTTTCTTTGTTTCAGTCACCTCTACTATGTTGATCTGGCTTATCCAATTCCTCAGCTAGCTCCATTTCTTTGCATTCAGGTTTCTTATGTTGATAGTACCGAGATCTTGAACTATATTGTTGTTGAGTTGGGATGTGTTTCAGGATTTGTTCCAGTAGTCGACTTTGTACTGCTTGTCCTGGTTCTTCTCTGGTGAAAACAACAGGGGCCTTGTTTAACCGTACTACGCCCCAGCAGGCACGAAATTCTGTCATGTTGTGCCATCACTTTATATTGTGGTTTAAGCCAATAAGAATACAATTGGGTTGGCTAAAATCCCAAATTGTGAGCTTCATTCACTCGGTATCCAGGTAGATACCTAACAGGGTGCACAACAAGAAGGTGAGGATTGGACATTAGGTCAGAAGCCTTGGTCGGCTCTCTGCATTCCTTTAAAGGCTATGTTTGGAAGTCTCCTCTCAGTTGTATAACTTTGATGCTTAAGCACCCTCCAGATTAGTGTTGAGAATTTTCATAGAATATTGACTCATCGTGGAGATCTGTTGAATAATAATAATAATAATGAACTAACTAAATGCTAGTTTAGCTATAGGTCTTGCAACCTTTCACATACAGGTTCAGAAATATGGTGTTGAAATTTTACATAAGAATGGTTAAAAGATAAGGTCAAACAAACTAAATTAGCTGTATACAAGACAGTGTTCAAACCAATTTTAACTTATGGATATGAGAGTTGGGGCAGAAGTAAGACACTTGACAACATGTGCATGTTGTTAATAGACATCTGTTTAGATTAGTTGCCTGTCTAGTCTTTTGAACAGTTGATAAAAAAAAAAAAAGGGAAATAAACTTGATTCAAAATTATCCTTAGAATTCTCAAATTCAAATGAAAATACTTCATATATAGTCATTACAAAAAAAATCTGAGGACATGAGACCAGGATATGAGAGCCCTGAGAAAGATCAGGAGCATGAATAGATGGCACGGATGGCAATATCATATTAAAAACGAGGATATTAGGAAAGAACTTGACATTGTCAGCATCCAGGAATGTGTGAGCAGAGCTAATCTCAGGTGGTATAGTCACTTAAACAGAATGGGAGAAGAAAGATTAACAAAACAAATGTTCTCTGCCAGGTTGGCATGGAAAAGCCCAAGATACAGGTGGACTGATACGGTTAAAAGTGCCTTCTTCTCTGCCATTTTCTGTCCACTGCTGGACGAAGGCCTCCTTCAGTTCTTTCCACCTTTTTCTGTTCTTGGCAATGGTTGACCAATTTTCTCCAACAAAATTTGACAATTCATCACTCCACCTTTTTTTAGGATATCCTCGGCCTCGTTTCCCTTCTTTTGGAATCCAATTAGTTAGTAAGGTGGTCCAATGCTCATCTTCTCTTCTGGATAGATGTCCACCCATTTTCATTTTAGTCGCTTATGGTGAAGAATGACATCAGTGATATGAGTCTGGCTTCTTATCCAGGTGTTTCGCTTATCTTTTAATGTGATACCTAGCATCAACTTCTCAATTTTTCTTTGAATTGTTGCTAGTTTATTTGCCAGTGCTTTTGTTAAAGACTAAGTTTCACAACCATATGTGATGACTGGAAGTATACACTGGCTAAATGCCTTCCTTTTTAAACAGAGTGGGACATCGTTTTGAAAAATGCTTTTCAATTTTCTAAATGCACTCCAGGCAAGTTGAACTCTCCTATTTATATCCTTTTGGAGTCCACAGTTTAGATCAGTAAGATGACCTTAGTATGTATATGAAGAACTCTTTCCAAGAAATTTTTTTCTATTATTATGTTTTTTGGTGTTACAAAATTATTAAACATGATCTTAGTTTTTTTTCTCTCTTTATTTTTAGACCAACTTTTTTACTTTTCATGATATAGGTCTTCTATCATTATATTAAGGTCTTCTGGAGTGTTTGCAAAAATTATATCATCTGCATATCTCAGGTGTGTTAAGTTTCTGTTATTAATTTTTACACCAAGGTTTCTTCAGTTTATATTATTAAATATTTCTTGAAGGACTGTTGTAAAGATTTTGGGTGATAGGGAGTTTCCTTGTCGAACACATTTTCAATTGATATTTTATTGCTACCCGTGTGAAGTTGAATTGTTGCTGTTGCAGTGTGGTATATTTCCTGTAGGAAATATATGTTAGCCAACCCAACCAGGAACTACCTAATTCTGGAGTGCTTTGCTTATTGCATTAGTTCTGATGGAATCAAATGCTTTTTCATAGTCAATAAACGCTAAATAGAGAGGCAATTGGTTATCTTCTGCTTTTTCTATTATTTGTTTTACTGCATGAATATCATCAATTGTGTTATAGCCTTTACAGAATCCTGCTTGTTCTACTGGTTGATGTGAGTCTGGAAGAGGGGTTAACTGTTTGTTATTACTTTTGTGAGAATTTTGTACAGATTAGAAAGAATACTAATTGGTCTATATTTCTTTACTTCTTCTTTGTCCCCTTTTTTAAATAACATTATCAGAATAGCATTTTTCCAGTTTTCTGGTATCTTGCCCTCTTCCAGGCATAGATTTAATAATTTGTGACATGATGAATTTTGCTGTTTCTTCTCCATTTAATTAATGTAATTCTATGTAAATTAGGTCTTCACCAGGACATTTTTCATTTGTTTTAATGCTTTTTATTTCATCTGAAATAAAAAAAGGTGCCTTATAAGATAGAAATATAAGATCTGATAATGTTGGAGTCTTGACAAGTAACAGACTTATTTGGAGGAAAATTATAGATAGGAAGTTAGTAATTATGTAAATTTTTCATGTAGTATTATCATATCCTGTACACTGCTTGAGGGTACATGGCAGGAATTTGATGATGATAATGATGAAAAGGAACAGATTATTCCTTTCTTCTTAATCCTCTTGCCCACACATGGCTGATATGCTATAGGTCTTGCAACCTTTCATGTACAGGTCCAGAAATATGGTATTGAAATTTTACATCAGATTAGATAAAAACTAAGGTCAATATCTATATTTAAGAAAGGAGACAGAGATTACTGTGGAAATGGTCATTCTATGAGAAATCAACTAAAAAATTCAACTGAAGCTGCATGATTTTTATATTTTGACGAGAATGATTTATTTAGTTATCCTATCCTTAGATGGAAGTAAATATTTTTATAGACTTTTCCTGGCATCTATTATTGATATGATAACTAGTTCTGTTGTGGATTAACAGAATTTTTAGAATTTCAGAGGGTTCTAAAATTAATCACTTATTTACAGATTGTCCAATTTTTCATGATTTTTTTTTTACAGTCTTTTTATGGTCAAGGTTTGTACTTTTGTATTTCTTATTTGTATTCTCAAATAACAGATTTGAGAATCTTCTTCAAATTTTTAAAATTTAATTTTCAAAAGATAGTTCAAATTTTCTGTAAATATAATCTCCATTCCACTTTCATACCACTCATTCAGCCAGCCAGCCACCTTCTGTTCTGCTAAGGATATCAACTTCATCTTCAGTCCTAGGGTGTATAAAGTTCCTTGTGTTTGCCCTCAGCCTACTTTAGACAGACTATTAATATCTTTCTTCAAAAACACAAAAATTACGTCACCAATCATCTGAACTGCAAGTCAGAATTTGCAGACCACACAGGATTAAATGGAAGAAGACTTTTTTTTTTTTATGTTGCTCCCACCCACAAGAGGTTATTTTGTAAACCTACAGTACATTTTATATCATGGGTGGTATAAGGATTTTTTTTTTTTTTAATATCAATTTTTAGATAATTTTTTATCCATTTTATATGATTTTCATACATTTTATATATTTTGTATTTTTCATTTATTATTTTACATAGTCTGGAAACCCTGCTCTAGAGACTGAACATGGTACTTTTTCAAGCCATTTCATGTCCCCAATAAGCAGGGAGGTGGTCTCACACCAGGCAATGACATTCATCTTCCACCTAAAGACAATCACAAATATCCATGTCCATTAAAAATATAATTGCAGTATACTAGTAAAGACGTACTCAGCATAATGCCTGCTGTTTTATCAAACTGAATAGAAGAACAAGGAGACGCTTTAATTTCCTGTATCATTTTACTATGCAAATTGGCTGAAATATGAGAAATGCTATGCTGGACTGCATTATTGAAAACAAGTACTCAACTAATTTTTTGAGCAGAATCTTCACTAAGTATGAATTGTATAATCTGATAGTATACATGGCAAAATAAGTATACTGATGACTGTATGTCATTTTTTCTTTTAGGTTATTAAATAAGAAAATTTGCACGATGCTCGTACTTTGTTGGAAGAATTCAGTTGCAATTTGTTTGTTCCTTAATTACTTCAAATTCAAAGTAAGATTTCTCTTGGTTTTTCAATTCTGGATGACAACTAGTCAGATGTAATGATAACTTGACCGGTTTCAATAAATCAATTGAAAGTGTGAAAACAAACAAGACACAAAGCAAATCAAAACAAAGCAAATCAACATCATGTTGCTTTTGAGATTAACATTAAACCATATTTCCAATATTCATATATTTTGCAGTATTTTTTTTCTCCTTTTTGGTATCTTTTGAAGGATTAATAATTTTGAACTCAATTTTAGTTAAAGTTTAATTTTTCAAAGCAATAGTAAATAAATTACAAAAGTAATGTCTAATATGCAGTCTATGAGGAAGCTACATTAAGTGATGATTTCTATATTAAACAATTGCCTTGCATTAATAAATTAAACTAAATGGTGATTTTTGTCTGTTTTATTGCATTTTTCCCTTAGAAAATTTGTGTTTTATGGTATACTAGTGTAGATTTTAGTGTATTTAGTATTTTATTATATTTTTTTTAAGATATTTCAATAATTAGTATATGTTAATAATGGCACCAAAAAAGGGCAAGAAATATAATGCTAAAAAAAGCACTGCAGGTGAGAACAAGAAGGTTAGTCCTGCTAAGGAGGTTATTAGAGATATGGACGAAATTAATGAAAATTAATTAACCTCCAAAATAGCAAAATTGAAGCAGATCATCAGAGAGATGACACGAGAATTGCAAAAATTCAAGAGGCGTTTAAATGAACAGAGGGAGGGGGGGAAAAAAGAAACAACAAAGTACAGAACGAATCAGTTAAGTCAGGAAATAACAAAATCAGGTAAGTGATGTTGTTAGTAAAAAGAAAAAAGTTATTTGGAATAGTGACTCTTTAATAAAACATGCTACTAATGAGCGAGTTATAACTTCAAGTTTTCCTGGAGCAAAAATTAAGAATATAAAGGAAGCAATTCAAAAATAGAAAAGAGAAGTAAATGAAATTGTAGTTGTAGTAGGTACGAACGACTTAACTGGCAATAAGTTCAGTATGGGAGAGGACATGAAAGGGTTGTTGGAAGAGACGAAAGGGAAGAATGAGAAAGTGAAAATCGTCAGTATTTTACCTCGCTATGATAAAAATGAATTAAGAAGCAGGGCTATGATGGTAAATGATTTGATGCATAGGCTGCATAGAAGGAATGGATGTGAGTCATTCTGTACATTAATGATATTGGGAAGGATTGGACAAGTGGCATACAGCTATTTGCTGATGATGCAAAGATAGGTAGGATAATCAGGAATGCTGCTGCTGATATGCAGTACTTCCAGCCTATTCAAATTCAGAATGATTTGAATAGGCTGGAATTATGGGCAGGGGAAAATAGGTGTCAGTTCAATGTCAGTAAACGTGAAGTCATTCAATTCGACGTGATTAGATATCCAATGTTGCAATTATATTGGTGGGATTATGCTAGAAGAAACTGATGAGGCTAGGGTCCTTGGAGTGACAGTAGATAGGAAATTGAAGTTCAGGGGCCATGTGGCAAAAATTGCAAATACAACGCAAAAGATAATTACAATGCTGAAACAAACGTTCACATGTAAAGATAAGGACATCATTTTGCCTCTTTACAAGGCCTTGATAACACCTCACTTAGGCTATTATGCACAGGTCTGGTCTCCTGGTTTCTGTTGCAATTCTGATATACTGGAGAGAGCACAAAGGAGAGTGTTAAAAATCCTTGAAAGTTGAGAATGAAGGCCGCTAAAGGGAGTGAGGGCTAGATTTTTCTCTCAGAGGGTGGTGCGTGATTGGAATAGATTGCCATTGTATGTTGTGAGTGCAAGCAGTGTGAATGAATTCAAGAATAAGTATGATAGCTGGTATGTGTAGTACGTGGACTCCCTCGATGAGTCTCTGACTCCCTGTAGGTCTCTCTTAATAATAATAAATTACAAATCACTTCATAGTGTTGGATTCTGATTATGTAGAAATTAGAATAAATGTTATTTGATTCAGAATCCAACATGATTTTCCGTCACAAGAACTATATTTGTAAATATTATTTAATGTAAATAACAAATTATAATTGATATCATATAACTGCCTTAATTATATCAAGTTTTTAATTATTTAATCAAAAAAAAGTGTTAATGATAAAGAGGTTCTGTATTAAATATTATTAAGTTATTTTATTTATTGTTATGTCAATATTATAAGAACTTGTATTTGTAATTTAACTACGCACTTATTGAAATGCAAATATTCTATTTATTCCTTTTTGTGAAAGTTTAACGTTATGTAATAACTGAATGTAGTTGTATAGCCTAATGTAACATTCGCGAGAATGTTTACATTTATCGGTTGTCATAGAGACGCGTGAAATAAACGAGCGCGAGTGAAGGAAGCGTGGGCAAAATAAGAAGAGAAAATATATACGTAGTAAGAGAGTCGGAACGGAATTTTGGAAGTAAAAAGTAGCAAGGGGATAAACTAGAGAAGTAGAAGTAAATAAAAGGTTCTTAGGGTAGGAGTTAAGTGGATAATTTTTATAAGTGAGCAAGAACGTAACGAATTTTATAGTTAGCTGAAATTGAAATCAGCAGTAGTAATAGAAGGAAATTTAAAGCTACAATCGGATAAAGTAAAAAGCTGAACATTCAAGGAAGAATTCTGAATAAACCCAGCTGATCTAGTATTGCAGCTTATTTCCGATTTGCCCTAAAGAGAACCTCACAGTATTTTAATTAATTTATGAGTGGTAATAACGATAGTTGAAGTGCCCTAATTGATGTCAAGAATTCTGAAGCGTAATTGATAGTGCTTTAAGTATAACTGCGGATAAGTTTTGTAAATGTGTTTTTATTCTTTAAGTGTGATAAGTGAATTCCAGAAGTTTGCTCACAACATAATAGATGTTCTAGGAACCATTTCTGGTAAGGTCTATCATAGTGAATTGTTAACTTTAATTGTGGAAACCCTTCGTGATTGAGAGTTGGAGATAGGAATTGTTTGAAAGATTATTTTCAGGTATTAGATCCTGTAATATTTTGAACTTATAGCATGACTGAAAAATGTGTGAAAACTAATTAGATTGGATGTTCTATTATATTCATTTAAGTGTAAAAACTTTATAATCCAGAAGCTAAAAAGATGTGAAGACTTGGAAGATTGTGCTAATGTAATTGACTTGACTTAATGTTTGACTTATTTCTATTGTTTAAAATTAGAAGTAAAATTTATAGAAGTGTTATATGACCTATATTAAATGCTTTATTTGTTAACCTAACTGTTGTATTTGCCTGAAATTCTTTTTACTGCACCGTTCACAAAAATTCGAATCTTGCGGGAATCCCAAGTGGAAAATAAAATACCTCGGCCAGAATGAATGAAAAGACTGCTAACTAATTTTGAATTGATCCTACTAATTCATATAGACTTATCTAAGGATAGAGTGGCGCAGTATAATAGAAATTTCTCTACCCTTAGATCAGTGATTAATTTGCAATTAGTTTTCCTTTATTTTATGAAAGTGACTTTTAGCAAGATGGCGGATTTGAACGTCAAGAGAACACGTCACGACAATAGTAATAGCAAATACAAAATTCAAGTTAGACATATTTATACATATTTTAATAACTTCATAAATAATTTAGTGACATGAATGGTCTTTTTAAAATTTCAGTTTATAATGCTTCAACCAGTTTAAAAAGCATATATGATTATTTATTTACAATTCAAGCATCTGACTAAATTAACGAAAACAGAAACTTTTCTATACATGTTTTTATAAGCAATCACAACTACTCTCATTTCTATTGCCTGGAATCACAGACAACTGAATTAAACAACAATAATTATGCATGATAAGTGCATTCTAGGTATGGATGGTTTTGAACCTTTGTATGGAATCAACATCTTTTGCTGTGTACTTGCATATAAAAAATGCATGTACACTTAAGTGCTAATGATATATGCTGTGTGTATATTAAGTGATATATATATATATATATATATATATATATATATTTAGAAAGATATTTAATGACTAAAAAACCAAGAATTAATTAAAAGCTTTAATGATAAAAAACACAACTAGTTTAGGCTTTTTACAGCCTTCATCAGGTATCTTTTTAGGAAGAGGAAACAATAATAACTTCTCTTCTCTAACAATCCTCATGATGATTTTCAAGGTCACTCAATTTCCTGGGATAGATCTGAAAACATTTTCTGCTGCCATGATGAATTTGAAAGAAGGATAGTGGAATCCAGGGAGATTGTCCTTAATCCTGAACATTTAAAAAACAATTTAAGCTATAACATCCCTGATAGCCATACTGCTGTTATTCAGTACTGGTGTTCTCGAGAGTCTGCTACCACGCATACAACAAACAATGGCACGTAAAATAGAACAACTTGAATGTTAATACAACATTTTTTATTTCAATTATGTACTGCAATTTATCTGTACTTCTCAGTTTTTTAGAATCTTCAATTTTTTTTTTATTATTATTGTTTCCTCTTCCTAAAACGATACCTGATGAAGGCTGTAAAAAGCCGAAACTAGTTGTGTTTTTTATCATTAAAGCTTTTAATTAATTCTTTGTTTTTTAGTCATTAAATATCTTTCTAAATGTATCAAAGTCACTGAGTCAATGCCCATGAATACATATATAAGTGATCACTTAAAGTAAAAAAAATTTCTTTTTACGAGCATACTGTTAACAGACTCGGACAAAACAGTATATATATCATTTTAGCCTTTACAGTATCTTTCTAATAAGCACATGTGTGTTGCAGTAACTTCAATTAGTTCACGCATACATACTGTTTGAGTGTCATGGTGTTAGCATATGTGTGTGGATATGTGTGTCAAAAATTTGAAAATGAACCAATGAGTGATGATAAAATGTATTTTAAACTGAGCAAATGTCTCAGAAACATAATGACCTTATAACCATATAGGGAGAATGACTGCACAAAGTTCACAAGTTTTTGTGTGGTTCACATGATCTTGAGATAGCTGAAATAGAGGTCAGGAAAATCCATAATCAGGAAAGCCTGTCTCTTCTCAGTTCAGATCGGTGAAAATGTGGAAGTATATGAGCTCATTAAGTGATCATCAAATCACAACTCGGGTATTTGCACTTAAATATTGAAAAGAAGCAGGAATTGAGTGAATTCTGCTGGAAAATTTACAGAAATACAGATTTGTTCACAATTCTGAGAAGGTTTTTTGACTCCTGAATGAAGAGAGCAGTGTGTTGATTGCTGATGAAATTGTTGATTTCAATGAAAATTTCATTGAAACGGTTGTCCAAAAACATAACATTGTGGAGAGAATTGTAACTGGTGACAAACTGTACTGTTTCCAAAATGACCCTGAAATAAAAAAGTAAAGCATGTAATGATGATCACTAGTGTTTCTGAGGCAACAAAAGGAGGAGCCCTGAATCAAAATAATCGTTATTTTCTTCACATCAATAGAATCGTTCATAGGGAGTTTGTTCCAAATGGCTTAACAATTAGCAGTCAGTATTAATATGGTATCATGCAACATCTGAATCAACATATAAGATGAGAGAGAGGAACAGTACCAAACAAACAGCAGTCTGTTGTTGGATGACAGTGCACCTGCACATGATGCATTAAACACAAAGCAGCTTTAATATCAACGATAGTGCACAAAAGCCTGTTATATTTGCCAGATATGGCATTACAGAATTTTTTTATTTTCTTTTATTTCTAAAACTGAAAACAAAATTCAAAGGATGTCAGTTTGAATCAGTGAAATCATGCTATACCTTTAAAATGTTTACCAAAGGTGTTTCAAAAAATTACCTGAATGATGCACACATTGTATTCAGTTTAGAGGATATTGTATTAAAAATAAATGATCAGGGTGCTTAAGGATCAAGTTGTATAACAGAGAGGAGACCTCCACATACCCTTTAAAGGAACGCAGCGAACAGACCAGGGTTTCTGACCTAATGTTCAATCCTCACATTCTTGTTGTACACCCCGTTAGGTAACTACCGTGATACTGAACTAATGAGGAAGGGCTGGCAATTTGGGATTTAGCCGACCAAATTGTATTCTTATTGGCTTAAACCACAATATAAAATGTTGGTAGAACATGAAAGAATTTCACGCCGACTAGGGCATTACAGTTAAACAAGGCTCCACTGTTTTCAGCAAGGAGCCAGGTGGAACAGCCAAAAGTCAGCTACTGGAAAATTCCCAAAACACATCCCAATTGAACATCAGAATTCAAGATCGATACTATCAACATGGGGTGCTTAAGGGTCAAAGCTGTATAACTGAGAGTAGACCTCCACATAGCCGTTAAAGGAATGCGGAGAACCGACCAGAGCTTCTGACCTAATGTCCAATCTTCACCTTCTCGTGGTGCATCCTGTTGGATATCTACCTAGATATTGAACGAACGATGATGGGCTGGCAATTTGGGATTTAGCTGACCAAATTGTATTCTTATTGGCTTAAACCAATATACAAAATGATGGTACAACATGAAAAAATTTCATGCCGGCTGGGGCGTCGCCCGGTTAAACAAGGCCCCCGTTATTTTTGCCAAGGAACCAGGGTTAACAGTGAAAAGTCAGCTACTCGAACAAATCCTAAAACACACCCCAACTCAATATCACCAGAATTGAAGATCGGTACTATCATCATCATAAGAAGCCTCAATGGCAAAGAAATGGAACTAGCTGAGGAGTTAGATAAGTACCAGATCGACATAATAGGGGTGACTAAAACAAAAAAGATAAAAACTGGTGAGATCTTTCTGAGCAATAAATACAAAATGTTATATTCAGGAAATGACAATCAAAGAAAAGATGGAGAAGCCATAGCATTCAACACAAAATATGAGGCTAATCTTCTTGAATGGCAGCAGTTTTTTCAAGTAGAGTGATGTGAGCTAATATCAGAATGGGGAATTGGACAATGAGACTTATTTGTGCCTATGGTCCCACAGAAGGTTCTACTGTTCGTTCAATATCAGAACAAGAAACTGACACAATCAAAAAGGAAAAGTTGGTCCTTGTTGGGGATCTAAACAGCAGAGTAGGAAATGATTGTCAGACATACAAAAATATTTTGGGAAAATTTGGAAAAAAAGAGCAAAGCTAATAATAATGGCAAATACCTGTTGGATTTCTGCTCAGGACATGGACATTACTAACACCATTTTCCAACATAAAAATGTGCACAAATTCACATGGACAGAAGAAGCAAGGAATAAGAAAAGTCTCACTGACTATGTTATTGTTCACAGTGATGTTTTCTCCTTGGTGCAGAACACCAGGGTGTGCAGAGGATACGAAATCGAAAGTGATCACTATTTAGTCTTGAGCAGGATAAAATTGAATTTCATACTGAAAAGAATAACATGTAAGAAAGATTTAAAGCGAATAAAAGTTGAGCAGCTCTCAGATGTGAACTGTAGAATAAAATACACAAAGATTATTGAAGAAAAAATGAAAGAGTTTGAGAACAGGAACCAAACCTTGGAGATTCAGTGGCAAGCCTTGAAGAAAACCCTGAGTGATTCAGCCAGAGAGGAATGTGGTGAGGTTGTCTGCAAGGACAAGAAAAATCAGAACTCCATATTGGACACAGGAAGTTAAAGAAGCAGTGAAGGAAAAGAAGAAAGCATATCAAAAGTTCCTTGCAAATAAGTCAGCTTTTGCTCTTAGAGAATACAGAGACAAATGTAAGAAAGTGAAACACTGTGCAAAACTAGCTAAACAAAAGTAATGGGAGGACTTTGGCAAGAATATAGAAAATAAATATCAAGAAGGTGGCAAAATATTCTGGAGGTTGTTGAAGAAGCTTAGGAATGGAGGGAAAGAGTGCTGTAAAAAGAGTTAGGGATGATAAAGGTGACAAGAAAACGGGAGAAAAAGATATTCTTGAAGCATGGGGTAATTACTTCGAAAAATTGTTAAATGAAACAAGCAGTGATAGCACAATGTTAAAAAACACTCAACATGCATACAGTCAGGAATACATATCCATACTTGAAGTAGAAAAAGCCATCAAAGGCTTGAAATGTGGAAAGGCAGCAGGAGTAGATGATATTTGACCAGAAATGCTGAAGTATGGTGGTATAAAAGTCTTACAGTGGCTGCACTGCATAGTTCAGAAAGCCTGGACAGAGGGACAAATTCCTGATGACTGGAGTAGAGCTCTAATAGTACCCAAATATAAAAAAGGGAAATAAAACTGAATGTGAGAAGTACAGAGGTATTTCTCTACTGAGTGTTCCTGGTAAGATATATGCAAGTATACTTGAGAAACGGTTGAGAAGAATTGTGGAAGAAAAGCTTGGTGAGGAACAAGCTGGATTCAGGCCAAATAGAGGCTTTCAGGATCAGATCTTCACTTTACGACAAATAGTTGAGAAAGCATGGGAATATAACAAAGATCTGTATTTAAGTTTTGTCGATCTGGAAAAGGCATATGACAAGGTGCCAAGAGAGAAGCTAATCAACGTGCTACAGTTATATGGTGTCAATGGTGTTAAACTGTGAATGAAGATATTTGGGAATTATAATACTTCATTCACATTTAACATAATCTGCCATAACTTAAGACTTGTAAATATCATTTGTTGTTAGTCTCTTGCTTATAAATTATTATTCATATAATTACTTTGAGTTTGTTTATTATTGTTTAATTATATAATTTTGGGATATGTATTAGTAATGAAAGGACTCTGTGTTAAAACGTCATTCAATTTATTTTATTTATTCCTGTGTTAATATTATAAAAAGCTGTGCATATGTATTATAAGAATTTGTATTTATCATATTTAAATGTATTTTATGTGAATTACAGATTATTATTTTTTATTTGTTATTTCTGAAAGAGAATGCAAATGTGTGGAATTCTGCTGATGTGATTTGACTGGTTACAGTCGGAGAACCAAGTTTTTTTTTAGTTAGCGCGTACTTAGAACGTGAACGGCTATGTACATGGAGAGAGGCCAGTAGGATGTAAGTTGCAGTTGACTTGCTGTGCTTCCATTTCAGAATGGTATCACTGACTGTTGACCTAGAATAGCCCAATGGGTCCATTTGTCAACAATTTGCCAAATGGATAGGTCTGCAATATTGCATCCTATCCCATCTCTTTCAGACTCCACTGCTTTCCTTCTTGAATCTTAGAGACTGATTGGCAAAATTTGAAAAGAAAAAACAATTCAGTACATACATAACTTCAATAAGCATGGCTGTATTAATTGACAAAAATGGTGTAGAAACAGTCGTTTTATGAGGAACACTAATCTTCACCTGTAAACTTCTTTTTATCCAATATTACATTTTTCCAAAATAGTATGTCAGTCCTCTTTTTATGTGTGTTTTCGAACTGAAGGTGCTTTCTGCTAATATTGACTATTAACACTCATTATACTGTGACACTGTTTGTACTTGGAAGATGATGGTTAGAAATCAAGAAAAATATTAACAAATAAATATCTTATTTGTTTTATTCCTTTGTGAATCATACTACAAAATGCAGAACCTTACAAATAGATATGAGTTGTGAGGAAAATTAGAGGAATGAATAAATATGACATCAATGGAAAAAGCATGTCAAAAAAGAAAATTGGATTGCTGATATGCAAGTATGTGTGAATAGGGCTAGTCTATGGCACAGCTGCTTAAACCAAATGGGAGAGTAGAAAATAATTAGCAACATAAATGTCTGATAGCAGGAAAAAGAGCCAGGGGAAAAATCAAAATCGAAGAAGTTAACCATAATTAGAAAACCAAAATGATGTGACCATACTTCAAACCTTACAAATATTAGATTAATTTAGAACTCTTGAATTGAAGCTAGCCGATAATAATGTAAACTTAATCACATAATACTACCATAGTACCTGTAAATCCCATAAAGTCAATGTTCAAAAATTGCACCTTTTATAAATGGCAGAGTTCAATTGTACTAGCAAATCTTAAGGCATATGTGTAAACAAATAGTCTAAATGCACAATACTGTGATTCTGTAATGGTATCCTGCCACTAAATATACAAAGAATTTATTTTTGTCTCTGATTCATAACACAAACTCACTAATATGAAGTAAAAATATGCACCATCATATTACAAGGATAATTCATTTCCCTACCAGTTCATTTTGTAAAATACTGTTCTCTCAACTGGTATTCTTAAGTTGACAAAAAAAGATATACAATCACTGGATTGTGGACTGGTGATACACATAAAAGGAAACCTTACAGTTGCAAAACAATCATTCTGAACTCTGGTTAAAATATAAAACTAAGTGGATTTTCTTCCAATTGTCATTTGCAGTTGAAAAAAAAAAAAAAAAAGAATGAAAGCTTATAACAAATTCATAACTTACCTGCAATACAAATTTTTGATCTATATATCGCTTGGCTGCATTTGGTGTAAAATCTGTTGATTCCAGAAAACGAAGAAAAAATTCATAAACAAGCTGTAGAGGAAAAAAAAAAAATCCTAAAAAATCAAATCTAAAACAATGCATTAAATTATGAAACTAACTACTAATAGGAAAAACAGAACAAACAATTTCAATATGGGCATATTACACATTCAGTTACTGATAAAAAGGATAAAGTAGTGTGCTCTAGCATTATGACTAATATACAGTTGTTCAGTTTTAGTTCAGAAAGAATTATGCAACATCTCAGCAACTTTTTATAATCAGTTACAACACAAAAAAAAAAAAAAAAAAATCAAGTGAATGCATAAGACACTGAAATTTATGGTCAAATCAGGATTAGAAATAAAGTATAAGAAAACTGCATGACAAATGATTTACGTTTATGTAATACACTGAAAATACATTTCTGTGGGGATGGGGCAATATGGACAAATATTGAAATAAACACAGAACAGCATAACTTAATTCTACTTCTGGTCACACTGAAGTACAAATAAGAAATTCTATGATCCATATGGGCAACTGACAAAGAAGAAAAAAAAAGGAACAACTTATATGTATAGAAAGAGTACGGTGTTGTTGATTGTTCATAATAGCACTTACAGTATTAACACCAAGGTAGGAAAAAATAAATTTATTGAAATTATTAATATTTTGCTGCTTTTTCACCCAGCATCTTCAGAGCACAAATAAATATGATAAACACAAAGGCCCAAAACTAAAAACATTAGAAACAATTCAAATTGTAATAACTAAAACAAAACTAATGATGTAACATGGCACTATCTATGGACTGGATAACTAGAAAGTTAATTTGAAGAAGTCAGACTATCTGGTCTCAGAATGACTGCCTCCTAGATCTTTGGCTTATTAATGCAACCATACTTGTTAAGGTTGAGGGAAGTGCATCATAGCAGATGATGAGTCTAAAAATCGTATCTAGAACCTATAGTAAGTTCTATATAATACTGATATCTTCTTCCATTTAATCATATGCAAAGTAATATCCACAATATGGTCTGCTAGTTCCAACTTCCCATATGGATCACAGATGTAAATTTTGTGTTCTTCAAGGTGGATGTTAACCAATATACCAGTCTGTCCACAGCAGGCTAAACTATAGACACAAGGAATTCTGTGTGTGCCAGAATATGCAAGAGGTTGAAAGTGATCTTTACTGAATAAGTGGTTTGAAAGTGGTATGAAGGTCATATTTGCAGAGAACTTGACCTATCTTTTCTGATAGAAAAGGGTTATTAGGTTTCAAAATTTTTGGGATCCCATACAATTCTGAGTGGTTTGACATGAAAAGGTTTTAGTTTTTTTTTAGTAATCTTCTTAAGTCAAGAAGTAATTTTTTTTTTTTAAATTTTATTTTAAACCTAATAACTCCCTTCATCCAAATGGTTTGACAACATATAAGGGTGGTCTGAAAAGTTCTCGGCCTCGACCGTAGATGGCAACACTATTGGCATGATTTTTTTTTTCTTCTAAGTTAGTACATCTGTCATAAGCATCCATTGTGAAACTGCAAGTCATTCTATCAAGTAGTTTGTTTTATACAGCCGTCTGAAGCGAAAGTGTTGTCTGTATCCCTTGAAATGGATAAAACTGAGTATCGTGTGGTTATAAATTTTTTTGGAAAAGAAGGTTTAACGCCAAAAGAAATTCATTTGAAGTTCATAGAAGTTTATGGGCACTCTTATCCTTTGTTTTCGCCAATTAAGAAGTGGGCTGCCGAGTTTAAACAAACTTCAAGGCCATACCAGCCTTGAAGATGATCCACGTGAAGGACGTCCAAAAAGTGTAACAACACCAGAAATCATTGATCAAGTGCACGATATGGTACTAGATGACCGGCAAGTCAAAGTGCATGAAATTGCTAAGACTATAGGCATTTCAAAAGGCGTAAGATATATTTTGCATGAAGAATTGCAAATGAAAAAGCTTTGTGCAAGATGGGTGCTGTGCTTGCTCACAGCAGATCAAAAACGCACTGCATGAAAATCTCTGAACAGTGTTTGGAGCGTTTAAACAAGAATAAAACCGATTTTGTGCATCAATTTACTGCTATGGTTGAAACTTTGATTCACCAGAATCCAAACAACAGTCAAAACAGTGGACAGAAGCTGGTTGTTCAGCGCCAAAGACAAAGTCGGTTCCATCAGCAGGAAAGGTCATGGCATCGGTGTTTTGGGATGCTAAAGGATTTTGTTTATTAATTATCTTGAAAAGGGTAAAACAAGAACCGGGAAATATTATTCTTATCTTTTAACCAGACTAGACGAAAAAATTCGTGAGAAAAGACCCGATTTGCAGAAAGAAGAAAAAAATAATCTTTCATCAGGACAATGCACCTGCCCACAAAGGTGTTTTAGCAATGGGAAAATTAAGGGATCTGCACTATGAATTTTTGAAACTTCCACCCTATTCCCCAGATTTGGCTCCCTTTGACTTTCTCTTCCCAAAACTAAAACTCTTCCTCACTGGTCAGTGTTTTTCTTCAAATCACGAGGTGATTGCAGCAGTAGAGGGGTATTTTGCATATCTTACTGAGAATCACTACAGGAATGGGATAATGACGCTGGAGCATCACTGGAATAAATGTATTAGCCTTAAGGGAGATTATGTTGAAAAATGAAAAGAATTTTGAAATTATAAATTCGTTTTTTCATGGCTAGGCTGAGAACTTTTCAGACCACCCTTGTACTCTACATAAAAACTGGCAAAACATTTTTCCAAATCACTTTCCATCCCCCTCACAGACAACTCTCCCTCTTTCAACTGTTATTCAACTGGTCTGACCTGTAAAAAAAAGTGAAAAACTACATCAAAGCTATATTCTATTTATTGATAACATGGTCAGAGAACAAATTCATGTTAATATTTTTAATACAGCAATAGTGGTGGCCTAATCAATAATTTAACATAAGTGTTTGTTATATTAAGGCTAAGACTCTGGATTACTAATCCTAATTTATAATTATTAACTTTTAGAGCAAAAGGTTATGTGGGTAGAATATGTGCCAAACCATCCATATTCTTTGGATTTTCAGAACACCATTATTGTTAAGATTAGTACAATTCATTAAAATTTCCCAGGCATCTTTAAATTTGCATTCATACCACAGTTTGGTATGATATAATGAACAGGTGTCTTTCCAGTCAATTCTTTGTAAAGTATTCAGGAAATGATCAGAAAGGCCTGATTGACCATAGTTATTAAATTTAATTTGTTCTTTTTCTCAGATAGGAACTGCACGTCCAGTTTTGGTATACTTGAGGGTTGGTCATGGAAGTGAATTCTTAGAGAAGTTGAAAGAGGTTTAAAGGTGGCATTAAGGTTGTATTTCTGTAGTATTCTGTTTATTTTATCTTATACTCCTTTAATGTATGGAATGGTTAGAGTTTTAATGTAATCTAGTTTATTTTTATTGGGAGATGTAGTCTTGTAAAGAATTTTATTGATCGTATTTTTGCTATAGCCAATTTTTTAGGAAAGCATAGCTGATAACTTTTAATTCATTTTGAAGTGCTTGTTAACTGAAGCAAATGTTCAAAGACCTGTTTGGAGCATGTTAATGATACCTAATTTTTGTGTTGGGTGATGGTAACAGCTTATGAGTTTCATGAATTGGAAGTGTGTTCTGACTTTCAATTTCAATTGTGAATTGTATGCATTTGTTGTTTGCTTAGGTGGTGTCTGGCAGCCATGGGACCAGCTAACAAAAACAACCTCAACGTACCTATTTGGGTTTTGAAGTAAAGGAATCTAGAGTATGTTGCTCAAAAGTTTATATATAAAAGTTAGCAATAAGGGGGGGATGGGGGAGAATGATTTATTTGTATGCTTATCGTCAGACTTCCATTTCATTTAATTCCATAATCATGAGTTCCATTTCTTTTGGTGATGTTGCTATTTATATGATATCATCAGCAAACTGTAGATTGCTTAAGTATTCTCCATCAATATTCAGTCCTCTTTTCTACCAGTTCAATTTCCTCATGGCATATTCAAGGGCTGTACTAATTAATTTTGGTGAGATAGTCTCCCTGTCTGACTCCTCTTTTTATTTCTATTTCACTCTTTTTCATTTAAATTTATTACTGTAGAACCTATTTCATATATGAGTTAATATAAATATCGTCTATTCCTATGTTCTAAAGCAAGAAGCATTTTAAACATAGTGCTTGGAAAGAAGTCAACAGCTATAATGCCATTGCATCCACCTTAATAAGATGTACGACCACCTTTTGCTGAAATGACTGCAGCAATCCAATGGAGGCATACTTTCCACAAGCGTGTGACAGCGATTGATAGGAATTTTGGAACATTCTTCTTATATGCATGTAATGAGGTCCTGGACTGTTGTGGGGTGAATGTCCTTTGACCTCACCCGACACTTCAGTTCATCCCGCAGATGTTGAATTCATCTCTTCTTTGGCTGTCCGTGCTTCCTCTTCCCCTGCACATCCTTCTGTATGACCTTTCTTCCCACATACTCTTCCTCCCTCCTCATCATCACATGACCAAACCATTTCAACCTTACCTGTTGTATCTTTGCTCCTAAGTTTGTAACTTTCACCGTTCCCCTTACATTGTCATTTCTCAGATGATCCTTTGTGGTCACACCGGACATCCACCTAAGCATTCTCATCTCCGCTACCTCCTTCCTGCTGATGTTATTTTTCCTCAGGGCCACAGTTTCTAAAGCATACGTCATGGTTGGTCTCACTACTGTCCTGTAAATTTTACCTTTTAGATTGATCGACACCATCTTATCACATAGCACTCCAGCCATCTCTCTCTCTCCAGTTTCTCCATCCTGCTTGTATCCTGCATCTCACTTCATTCTCAGCCTCACCATCCTCTTTCATTGTTGAACCTAAGTATCTAAAGTCACTGACCTTACTGATGACATTTCCTTCCAGCTCCAGATCTGTCTCCTGACTGCCATCCACTTTGCAACACATATACTCGGTCTTACTTCTGTACTTCTTTCTTCCAGTACTTTCCTCCAACTTTCCAGTTTGGCTGCCACTTCTTCTCTTGATTCTGCACACAGCACGATGTCATCTGCATACAACATAGTCCAAGGCGCTTCTTCTCTCACTTCCTCCGTCACCACCTACATCACAATATTAAACAGGAACGGACTTAATGTAGACCCTTGATGCAAGCCAACTGACACTGGAAAACTTTCTGTCACTCCCAGGCAGGTTCAAACACTTGTCTTCACATTTCTGTACATCTCCTGCACCAACCTGACATATTTCTCCGGTACCTTCTTCTCCTTCAGACACCTCCAGACTTCTTGCCTTGGCACTCTTTCATATGCTTTCTACAGATCAATAAATACCAGGTGTAGCTCTCGTTGCTTTTCTCGAAACTTTTCCTTCATCTGTCGTACCACAAAGATAGCATCTGTGGCTGATCGACCATGCATGAAGCCAAATTGCTCCTTTGCAATCTATACCTCCTTCCTCAGTCTTCCATCAAGAACCCTTTCAATGATTTTCACTGTGTGGGATATCAATTTTATTCCTCTGCAATTCTTACAGTCGTGTGCATCCCCTTTGCCCTTATAAACGGGGACAAGAGTACTTTTCCTCCATTCCTTGGGTATAATTTCTTGTTGGCAAACTTTGATGAACAGGTCCCACAGCAGGTCAATTCCCTCTTCCCCCAGAGCCTTCCATGTCTCCACTGGAATCCTGCCTGGGCCCACCAATTTTCCATTCTTCATCCTCTTCATGGCCTCCTTCATTTCCACTCTACTGATGTTCTGCACCATCCCCTCAGAAGGCTGCCCATCTTCTCTGTGAGTCCTCGCATTTTCCTCATTCAAAAGTCCCTCAAAGTATATTCTTCATCTGTTTCTTATGTCCACATCCCTCCAAAATATTCTTCCTTCAGCGTCTTTGATCTGCCTCACATGTACAATGTCCTTTGAAGCCTTATTTCTATATTTCGCCAATCAATAAATCTTTCTCTGTCCTTCCTTTGTTTCTAATTGATCATAAGGTCTTGATATGCCGTAGCCTTTGCAACAACTCGCTTGGCGTCTCACTTTTTCTCTCTGTCTTCTTCCACTCTTGACTCGTCCCACTTCTGCTTTGCCTTCTTAGCTGTCACTGCTTCTTGTACATCATTATTCCACCACCAATCCTCCTTCTGCTCTCTAATCTTTCCGGATGTTTCACCAAGCACCTCAATTGCACAGCCTAGAATTACTTTTGAATTATGTCTCCACCAGTCTTGTACACTTTCTAGTCCATCCGAAATCCTCTCTAACACCTTCTCCCTAAAACAGTTCCTCACACTCTCTTCTTTTAAGCGAAACCACTTAATTTTCTTCCTCCCATGGCTTCCAAAGGTTCTTATCTTCGACTTTATTTCAAAGTCTGCACACTGCAGCTGGTGTTGCTGCGCCACTTGATCTGTTGGGATTACTTTACAATTTGTTACTGCCTTAAGATGTTTTCTTCTAGTCAAAATGTAGTCAATACAGATGTTCAATACAGCTTTGAAATCAGAGCTCTGTGGAGGCCAGTCAAGTGCAGTGACATTTATGTCCACAAAAATCACACAGTTACAGCAGCAACAGCCTTGTGACACAGTGCACTGTCTTGCTTAAAGATGCAATGATCAGTTCTGTAGAAACGCCACAAAGCAGAAGCATTGCACTGTCCAGAAGTTCAGATACCTCTCATAATTCAATGTTTGTGGCACCACAACCAGAAGTCTGAATACAAACCAGGAAAAACAGGACCATACCATCATACCGCGACATCTGGAGTTATGCACTCTGGTAAGAGATGTTCACCAGGTATCTGTCACACCTACATCTGATACATGCTACACCCTCAATAGAGGGTGTAGCATATTTTCATCACTCCATAATACAGCTTTCCAAGCTTCCACATCCCAATGTACATGCTCTTTGCACCACGGAAGATGATGCTGAATGCTGGTTCAGGTAATGTGGGGGTTTGCATATTGCGGTCCCACCATGAAAGCTCATGTTGTGGGCCTTGGTTCTGAATGTTTTTGTGCAGATTTGTGTTCCAGTTAATGCCAGGAACTCCGCATTCAATATGTCAGCAGATGAATGGTGGTTTTTATACATCCTTTGTAACACCCTAGAGTCACATTCAGTGAGTGTGGTGGGTTGTCCACTGCAGTTAGCACTTGCAGGTGACTTCCTACGCTTACATCTTAGTATGATATCAGTGATTGTTTACCTGGGATAGCCCAATTTGTCAACTATTTCCTGAAATGATAGGCTTGCAACATGGCATTCCATTACAATGCCTCTTTCCATCTTGCAGCCATTTCACCCAGACACAGTTGCACTAACTTGGGTACATTATATTCCTCCAATTTATACTGGTTACATATGTGTGTGTGATGCATTACATGGTAAGATGCTCCTTGTCCATGGGGGGGAGGGGGGTGTTCGTTGACTTCTATCCAAGCAGTATAGATCTATTGAGTCAAAGGCTTTTTTACATTATATGAAAACCAAAGAAATTGGTACATTATATTCTTTTGTTTTTTCCATTACTTGATTTAAGGCTTGTAAATAATCTAAAGTTGAGAAGTATGTTCTGAAACCAGCCTGTTCTTTTCACTGATGAAAATTTAATATATTGTTCATTCTACCATCTATATTTTTGTAAAAAGCTTACGAAGGACTGGGAGAAGGGTTATAGGTCTATTTATGTCACTTTTATCACCTTTCTTATAGAAAATGATAATTTTTCCAATATTCCAATTTTTAGGGGTTCTTGTTCTTAAAACACCGAGTATACAATTCTGCTAGTTTTATATGCCAGAGATCTCCTCCATTTCTTAACATTTCTATTATTATTTCATCAAGTCCAGATGGGATTCCATCAATTCCACAAATCAAGAAATGAAAAACGCTTTTCATTTCTGTAAGTGCATGCTTTAACTTCATCATCTTTGACTGTATATCCATTAAAGTTTTCAATATCCATTTCTCTATTGTTGCTATTACTTTCCTCTTATTACTATATAATTCATGATAAAATTTAGCAATAATCTCCAACTTTTTCTTTTTTCGAGAAAATGCATTTAATGATCTATCATTGACACCAAAAGGTAGTATGCCGTGTAAAATTAAAATATTTCACAAATAAAAAAATTAATTTTATTTGTGAGGTTTAAAATATTACCAGATTTTGTTATGTCCAAATATTTTATATTTTGGTCTTCTGCTTTTGGCATATTGATGTAGATTTATGTCAAACTATGTTCAGGTATATCTTTTAATCCTAACTGCTTACATACAACTAAAGTATAGACTATACTTCTCTGTATAATGTCCCATATACACGATATATCTATAGAGTTTGAAAGGCTTTATCCTTGAGATTTTGTGTGTTTTATCTATACTCATATTCAGGTTATCTTGGAAGTAGCGGAATAAGCTACATTTCTGTCTTTTCTTACTGTTCATACTATAGGCTTACGCTGCATAAAATTGTTCCTTAATTTTTTTTGTTATCACATCATGTGGTACTTTGTATATAATTATTTTACTACTTCCTTACTTGCCAATGCTAGAATTATATGTTTCATACCATTAAACTGTTACAGGGAACATATAATTTGGAAAATGCAATTATCTAATCACATGGCCTCCGACGATGTCGACTTTACCCTAAACATGGCAGAGATGACTGTGGTATTGGCTCTCGTACTCCCACTTGCAGTAGGAATACAAGATTAGTAACGCATCCTAAAGGAAAAACCTCTGAGAAGTCTGAAAAGCGCATTATACTAAATGTTTATGCTGGTTTACAGACGAGAAATCCTGATGAAACAGTGGGCAATATCATGAAGCAAACAGCAGAACTGATAGGTGTAAGCAAGATGGCAGTATACTGCATGAAGAAGGAACTGACCACAACGGGACAACTGCGTACACCTGGGAAAGAAGAGGCCTAGCGCCGTAGGACTACGCACATGCTCAGTGAAATACGACAACTTTACACTGTCAGCAATTCATCATAAAGTGCATAATTTCTTCTAAAAGAATGAAATTCCTACGATATATAAGGTAATGACTGCTGTAACCAATGATGAAGATCTCCCTCACATTTCATTAAACAACTTACCAGTTATTAAAGGACCTTGGTTTTGTTAATGCCACAAGAAAGAAATCATTGGCATTACTGGAAAGAGAAGTTATAACTTTATGGCATTGCCAGTATTTGCATTCTATCAGGAAATATCATCGTGAGGGATGAAAAATTTATTATACAGATAAAATCTGGGTGAATGGAAGTCACACCTGCACTAAAGTTCTCCAGGACATGACAGTAAAAAATGCTCTTCAAACATCTTTGTTGGACTTAACAACATGCCTAAAAGCACTGAGTGGAAAGGGGTCTCGTATAATGCACGAGGGCAGCAAAGACAGATTTGTACCAGGGGCCCCTTAAAATTTTATGAGTGAAGAAATCACAAGGCGATTATCATAAGGAAATGGATGGAAAGCACTATGAACACTGGTTCGAGAACATGTTTTTGCCAAACATTGAGCCTAACAGCATTATTGTAATGGCAATGCACCTTACCATTCTATCCGACTGGAAAATGTGCCATCTCAGGCTACATGCAAAAAGGACATTCAGAGGTGGCTGAAGGGAAAAGGAATCGGTTTTATTTCTGATATGGTGAAAACAGAACTACTAACTCTGTGGCAAATGTCAAGTCAGTTTCAAAAATATTGCATTGATAGTATTGGTAACAGAAAGGACACAGTTATTCATCTTCTACCATACCATTGTGAACTGAACCCAACAGAACTCATCTGGACACAAATTAAGTTGCATGTTGCAGCTAAAAATATACAACTTTCAAAATTTCAGATGTTGAAAGACTGGTCATGGAAGGATTTCCAAAAATTACTGAGTGTACATGGAAAAGTTGCATAACCCATGTTATTGAAGAAGAAGAAAAATTTTGGGCCCTTGATGGAATGACAGATGAGGTGGTGGAAAGAGTGTTTCATGGTAGATGACAGCTCTGAATCTTTATTTAGTGAAGATGCACAATCTGATGATACCACCCACAGCCTGAGTGGTGTTGAGGAGCTTCCTCATTAAATTAATGAAGGGTTAAGAGTGTTTATGTATATATTATTGTAATAAAATATGTCATGTTCAGAAATGTGCATTGTGACAAGCGAAGTTTACTTCATAACATAAACAATCACTGCTTATCTTAAGCCAGTTTATAATAAACTATATGACATCTACTTTGTTACAGCCTACAGTTAATTCCAGAAAATCCAAAGGCACACACAGTCGTATAGTCATCTTGGCCATGCAATTTCATATTACCAATCATAATGTAATGTTATACATAGAATGGTGTGATTTGTGACAGCTTTTAGGGGATTTTCTATGCATGTGCTTAGTTACAAACACAACGCGCTTCACTATTGCCATAGTAACAGCGAACTAATATCCCAAAATCCAAAGGCTCACACAGTCATACAGAGTTATCTTGGCCATGCAATTTCATATTAGCAATCATAATGCAATGTTATACATAGAATGGTGTGATTTGTGACGGCTTTTAGGGGATTTTCTAAGCATGTGCTTAGTTACAAACACGCCGCACTTCACTACTGCCATAGTAACAGCAAACTAATATCCCGCTACCTTCAGAAGCGGTAAGGCCTGTAGTATATTTCTTTACTTCCAAGATAACCTGAAAACGAGTACAGTTAAGAATTAATTAGATCTCTATGATATTCCCATGATTTCTAGACTGTTTGTTTTAAATCAAACTGTCTTGAAAACTCCTATTTGGTTAGAAGATGGCATGTTCTCTCCTAAATATTCCTTTGTTTAAGGATCAAAGCCAAAAACTAGGAGGTGACTTTTTTCAGCAATGCAGAAAACCGACTAGAGATTTTGGCCTAATGTTCAATCCTCAACCACGTGGTGCATCCCATTACTAGGTATCTACTGAGAACAAATGAGAATGGATTGGCAATTTGGGACTTAGCCAACTAACTTGCACTCTCTATTGGCTTAAACCACAAATGCATATGATGGTACAACATAAGATTTCATGCCTGTTGGTTGTCGCCTAGTTAAACAAGGTCCCACTGTTTTCGTCAGGGAACCAGAACGAACAGTGAAAGTCAGCTACTAGAACAAGCTCCAAATCAACATCTAGAAGAACAAGAATAAACCCAACATCAGAAGAACTAAAGATAGGAATCATCAATATAAAGAGTATTAATGGAAAGGAAATCGAACTTGCAGAAGAAATGGAAAAGTACTATGTGGGCATAATTGGCATTACTGAAACAAAGAAGACTAAAACAGGTAAGATGTTACTAAATAATAAGTATAGAATGTTATTTTCAGGCAATAATGATCAAGGAAAGAAAGGAGTAGCGATAGCATTCAAAACAAAACACAAAGATAAACTTCTTCATTGGAAGGCAGTTTCAAGTAGAGTTATGTGAGCAAACTTTGAAAAAGTATTTACTGGACTTCTGACCAGGGCAGACTAGTCATTATTAAACTATGTTTCAACATAAAGATGTACACAAGTTCACATGGAGAGAAGAATTAAGAAAAGCCACATTGACTACATCATTGTAGATAATGATATTTTCATGTTGGTTCAAGATGCAATAGTGTACAGAGGATTTGAAATTGACATCGACTACTACTTTGTGCTAAGTAGAATAAAAATAACTTTTACATTGAAAAGAATAGTATGTAAGAAAGTTTTTAATTCTTTTAAAAACTTTCTTACATACTATGTTTAGCAGCTTTTACAGGTAAACTGTAGACTCGACTACACAAACTTCACTGAAGAAAATTTTAAGCAGTTTGAAAAGAAGAACCAAATCTTGGTGTCCCAAGGTTTGGTTCTTCTTTTCAAACTGCTTAAAAGTTTAGCAGTTTGAAATCTGAAGAATGCATTGATTGATTCAAATACAATGGTATGTGGTGAAGTTGTCTTTAAGGACAGAAAATAACAACCCCATGGTGAATGCAAAAAGTTAAAGTAGTTTTGGAAAAGAAGAAAGTATACCAAAAGTTCCTAGCAAATAAGTCAGCAGATGTCCTAAAAGAATACAGACTAGTTTTAACTTATGCATCTGAGAGTTGGATCAGAAATAAAGCACTTCAAGACTAGAGACCACAGGTAGAATTCTTAGAAAAATTAGGGCATTGAACAGATGCATCAATGGCAGAATCATATTAAACATGAAGGGACTGTACATTGTTTGTATTCAAGAATGTGTGAGCAGGCCTAACAAAGGTTGGTATGGTCACTTAAATAGAATGAGAGAGGAAAGGTGAGAAAAACAGGTGTTTAATGCCAAGATGGCAAGAAAAAGAACCAGAGAAAGGCCAAAGTTAGGTGGATTGATTCGGTCAGAAGTGTCTCAAAGAATGAAATGCTAGATATGACAATACAGAAATGCTGACGAGTAATAGACTAATGGAGCAAAATTGTGGATAGGAGATTAATAATAATACAAACTTAATCATATAGTGCTCTCATAGTAGCCTGAACACCACTTGAGGGTAAATATCAGGAAATTGATGATTTTGGCATGTTGTTAAGTCAAACTATGTTCCTGTACATCTTTTAATCTAACTGCTTACATACAACAACTAAAGTATAAACTATACTCTTCTGTATACTGTTCCACATAAACTATATACCTGTAGAGCTTGTGAGGTTTTATATTAACACCTTACCATGTGTTTTAACTAGTTAAGAATTCTCCATTATATTCTCATGATTTCTTGACTGTTTGTTTTAAAGCAAACTGTCTTGAAAAGTCATATTTGGTTAGAGGACAGCATGTGCTCTCCCAAATATTCATTGGACTCTTCTTCTGTTTGCATAAATTCTGTCTGGAACACTTAACACAGAAATTCCTGAAATTCTCATATTATTAATTACCTTTATATATATATATATATATATATATATATATATATATATATATGTGGGTGTGTGCATATGTAGAAAGTGTTTTACCTTGGGTATAATAAATGTTAAAACTACCAAGCAATTTTAAACCTGGTTTTACTCCATTTCCCAAGTAAGCAAACAAACAAACAAGTCAAGTTTGCGCCGGCAAGTGCTGCAGGTCTAGCTGATCCTACAGGTAGTGCAAGACCATATATATATATATATATATATATATATATATATATATATATATATATATATATGTGTGTATGTTACAGTTAAAGTGATAAATCAGGTTATTATTAATAATTACCGCTTGAAGTGAATAATTTATGAGAATTAATCACTTTAACTGGTTAAAGTGAAGAATTCCTAGTGCAGTCTGGTAAATGTAATAAAAACATGTTTATAGGTTTTATATATAGGTTTTCATTCTCAATAGAAATTATAACAGCTTAGGTTAGGTTAGTTTATAATGAAAAAAGTAAGGAAATTACTTCTTTTGCACTCAATGAAATCAGAAATCATTATAAACTAACCTAACCTTTATCGGTTGGAAATCATTATAAACTAACCTTTATCAGGTGGAAATCATTATAAACTAACCTAACCTTTATTGTTTAGGTTAGTTTATAATGAAAAAAGTAAGGAAAGTACTTCTTTTGCACTCAATGAAACCACAAATAAGAAATCATTATAAACTAACCTTTATCAGGTGGAAATCATTATAAACTAACCTAACCTTTATTGGCTAGGTTAGTTTATAATGAAAAAAGTAAGGAAAGTACTTCTTTTGCACTCAATAAAACCAGAAATAAGAAATCATTATAAACTAACCTAACCTAAACTAACCTGGATGTCGTATGTCGAACCAGAGTATAGTCATAGTTTGTCGTGGGCAGATTAATGGGGATGAAAGATAAACGTTGTTGTGGGAAGATGAATGGCGTTAATAGATAAACGTCGTTGCTGTACCTCTTTCCTCATCAATGGAGAAAAACACTGATCAGTTCCTCTCTGATTTATCTATTATCCCCATTCATCTGCCCATAACTTTTAATTATCCCCATTTATCTGCCCACGACAAACTACGACTACACTAGTTAGACATGCGACATCCAGGTTAGTTTAGATTAGGTTATGTTAGGTTGGTTTATCATGATTTCTGATTTCATTGAGTGCAAAAGAAGTACTTTCCTTACCTTTTTCAGTATAAATAACCTAACCAATAAAGGTTAGATTAGTTCATAATGATTTCCAACCTATAAAGGTTAGGTTGGTTTATAATGATTTCTGATTTCATTGAGAGTGCAAAAGAAGTACTTTCCTTACTTTTTTCATTATAAACTAACCTAAGCTCTTATAATTTCTATTGAGAATGAAAACCTATAAACATCTTTTTATTACATTTACCAGACTCCTCTAGGAATTATTCACTTTAACAGGTTAGTGATTAATTCTAATTATTCACTTTAACCGATAATTATTAATAATAACTGCATTTATCACTTTAACTGTAACATATATATATATATATATATATATATATATATATATATATGAGATAGCCATCCAAATTGTGCAAAATTTAACTGGATGATTAAATATAGCATTATGCTAATGCATAATGCCTATAATATATAATGAATAACTCCAATTTCCACTTTTCCTTTTTCAATAGCCTCCACAGAACATTTTGCCACCCTCATGACATATTCTTATTACATAACACCTCCATGGAGTCCAAGGCATCATTGTAGGAGGCCACGCTACACTACACAGCTCTACATTACATAACTACTGTCTTCCAATATCGTTGGTTCGGCTACTTTTACACACAGCATAGCTTTTATAGAAAGGAGAAAAAAAAAAAAAAATCAGCTAACGCCTTTTTATTCCCGTATACGGGAGTAGGCGAGGCCATTTAGCCCTATCTAACTTTTGGAGACTGAGTGGGCAGTTCAATCTCCACTGGTACCCAATCAGAGACAGATGGCCCAAGGCTATCACTAATTAAGCGGTATGCAGTGAAGAGAGGCGGCTCAAATGTGCCGCCATCTCGTGGTCCCTAATCCTACCACAATATAATTAATGTCTGAAATAATATGGGTTCTACGGTCGATTTTCTTGAGTTTACAGGACGAAAAACCCGAGTTTCCGGGAGGAAAAACCTGCTTGCCCGTGCCAGAGATCGACTAACTCGGGAACCGGTCGAAAAAAGGCTTAGAAAATTTCCTCTAGTCGCCGACTAGACTCGAAACCAAGCCTTCCTTCGTGCGGCCAAGTGCGGTTGTGTGCAAACGCCACATCCACTGAGCTACACAGGCTCCTTTTTTTTTCTTTTTTAAAAAATCAGCTAGCGCCTTTTTATTCCCGTATACGGGAGTAGGCGAGGCCATTTAGCCCTATCTCACTTTTGGAGACTGAGTGGGCAGTTCAATCTCCACTAGCTTTTATAGATGTTTCTGTATTATTTCATGACACATGCATTTACCTGCACAGAAATTTTGATATTTCTTCTTTTTCAGGTCTGCTTTTTTTATATTCCTGGTTCACATCAGAAAGTTGCTCCCTTTAATCCTTGTTAAAACATATATAAATATATTCTATATACATTCTGAGGCATTTGATCGAATCTGACATCACATCTTAGCTGCCATCCTATGTGTCCTTCCTAACCTTTGTGAGTGGATTGCAAATGCCTTTCTGGTAGTTCGCTGCATGTCATAGTGGATGGTTCCGTCTCATCTGATTTCTCCATCAATGCTGGAGTACCCCCAAGGCTCTGCATTCACCTGCATTTTTCATCCTATCCATCAATGATCTTATCTCACTAACATCCAATCCTATTTGCAGCTTTGCTGATGATGACAATGCATTCCATTTTTATTTTTCATTTACAAAAGCTTGTAGGATTCTGATGACTCAAGCTCTTCTAGACCTTCCAGTTTTCTTGCTACTCTTCAGCAGAGTGAAGATAATCTAGTGAACTTGAATGTTATCAAAGCACAATCCTGACTTATAACCCAGAAGAAAATAATTGTAATTTAGTCAAAATATACCTAAAAAAGCATTCCCTGCAAGAAATTCTATAAGTCTCATATATAACCAATTTTGACTACATTTGGTGAATACTTGTTTGTTCCTCATGTTGCAGAAGGTATCCTGAGAAATTCAGCCTAAATGGATTAAAATGAAGGGAAAGGGCAGAAGGATCTTTCTGCACATCTTTTTTGTGGTTGCCTCATAAAACCATTTCAACTAAATTTGGCATATCATTATTTTCTATGATGAAAGAATTTTGGCAAAAATAGATAAAATAAAGGATATGTGTGTGTGTGTAGGTGGGTGAGAGACATCCTTTAAGACACCACTACAGATGCTATTTTTCAACCAACTGTATGCTAAATTTTGATCCAATTTAGCATGTAGATGTTTCTAATATCACATAAGATCCTCTGAAAACATCAGTCTAATCAGATCTGAAGTGAAATTATGGTTATAAGAGATTTTGATTTGATTTTTTTATGGTGCAAAGACATCAAAACCCATACTGCACCAGGATACAGGTCACAGCAGTACATATAGTAACTGGTTAATGGGGCAATCACAAACATCTATGCTCTTGGCAGGAATCGAAACCACAGCCTATTAGCTGGAGAGCAGATAGTAACCACTCAGAAAACTAGGATGGTGGTTATAGAAGAGGATGAGAGTTGGTCATATCCTATGCAGACACACTTCTACAAGTCGTCATCATTAACTTCCTGACATGTACTCTCAAAGAGTATACAGGATATGATAGTACTACATGAAAAATTTACATCATTACTAACTTCCTAATTACAATTTTCCTCCAAATCAGTCAGTCACTTGTCAAGACTCCAATATTATCATTATCAGATCTTATATTTCTATTTTCTAAGGTACAATGTAGCGTATCAATCCACCTAATCTTGATCTTCCTCTGGGTCGTTTTCCTGACAACCTGGCAGAGAACACTTGTTTGGCTAATCTTTCCTCTCCCATTCTGTTTAAGTGACCATACCACCTGAGATCAGCTCTGCTAGCGCATTCCTGGATGCCGACAATGTCAAGTTCTTTCCTAATATCCTCGTTTTTTAATATGATATTGCCATTAATGCCATCTGTTCATGCCTCTAATCTTTCTCAGGAATCTCATATCTACGGTCTCTAGTCTTTGGTCAAGTGTTTTACTTCTGACCCAGCTCTCAGATACATAAGTTAAAACTGGTTTGAACACTGTCTTGTATACAGCTAATTTAGTGTTCTGACTAATTTCTCTCTTATTCTATATGAATTTATTCAACTGACTTCCTACCATACCAGCTTTGTTTATTCTGTTGCCTATTTTCCATATTTAATAAACCATCTTCACTAAAAATCGTGCCTAAGTAGCTGAAATGTTTTACTTGTTCCACAGGTTTCCCGTTCACAATACAGTTGACATTTTCAACAATTCTACCTATTTTCATTGTCTTTGTCTTTTAAATGCACACCTTCATACCATATCTATTACAACATTTATTCAATTTAGTCAGGGACTCTTGCAAACTTGTAGCAGATTTATTTAGAAGTATAACATCATCCGCATAAAGCAAAGAGCTGACATTAACATCTCCATTTCTGATATCACGTTTAATACCACTTTCCTTCATAATGTGATCCATATAGATAACGAATAACAGAGGGAATAATGTACATCCTTGTCTCACACCAGATTTAACATTAAACCATCTTCCTGTACTTCCTTCAATTCTAACTGCCGACTTACAACTCAAATACGGACTAAGTATTGCTTGATATAATGTCCCATTGACACTATATAACTGTAGTGTATTGAATAGCTTCTCTCTTGGCACCTTGTCATATGCCTTTTCCAGATCGACAAAACTTAAATACAGATCTTTGTTATATTCCCATGATTTCTCAACTATTTGTCGTAAAGCGAAGTTCTGATCCTGAAAGCCTCTATTTGGCCTGAATCCAGCTTCTTCACCAAGATTTTCTTCCAGAATTCTTCTCAACCGTTTCTCAAGTATGCTTGCATAGATATTGCCAGGAAAACTCAATAGGGAAATACCTCTGTAATTCTCACATTCAGTTTTATTTCCCTTTTTATATATTGGTACTATTAGAGCTCTACTCCAATCATCGGGAATTCGTCCCTCTGTCCAGGCTTTCTGAACTATGCAGTGCAGCCACTGCAAGACTTTTATACCACCATATTTCAGCATTTCTGGTCGAATATCATCTACTCCTGCTGCCTTTCCACATTTCAAGCCTTTGATGGCTTTTTCTACTTCAAGTATGGATAATGTATTCCTGACTATATGCATGTTGAGTGTTTTTTTACCACTATGCTATCACTGCTTGTTTCATTTAGCAATTTTTCGAAGTAATTACTCCATACTTCAAGAATATCTTTTTCTCCTGTTTTCATGTAACCTTTATCATCTCTAACTCCTTTTACAGCACTCTTTCCTCCATTTCTAAGCTTCTTCAACAACCGCCAGAATATCTTACCACCTTCTTGATATTTATTTTCTATGTTGTTGCCAAAGTGCTCCCATGACTTTTGTTTAGCTAGTTTTTACGCATTGTTTAGCTTTCTTACATTTGTCTCTGTATTCTCTAAGAGCACAAGCTGACTTATTTGCCAGGAACTTTTGATATGCTTTCTTCTTTTCCTTCACTGCCTCTAACTTCCTGTGTCCACCATGGAGTTCTGATTTTTCTATCCTTGCAGACATCCTCACCACATGCCTCTCTGTTTGAATCAATCAGGGTTTTCTTCAAGGCTTGCCACTGAATCTCCAAGGTTTGGTTCCTGTTCCCAAACTCTTTCATTTTTTCTTCAATAATATTTGTGTATTTTAGTCTACAGTTCACATCTGAGAGCTGTTCAACTTTTATTCGCTTCAAAACTTTCTTACATGTTATTCTTTTCAATAGGAAATTCAATTTTATCCTGCTCAAGACTAAATAGTGATCGTTTCCAATTTCAAATCCTCTGTACACTCTGGTGTCCTGCACCAGGGAGAAAACATCACTATCAACAATAACATAATCAATGAGACTTTTCTTATTCCTTGCCCCTTCTCTCCATGTGAATTTGTGCACATTTTTATGTTGGAACATGGTGTTAGTAATAACCAGTCCATGACCTGAGCAGAAATCCAACAGGTATTTGCCATTATTATTAGCTTTGCTCTTTTCTCCAAATTTTCCCAAAATATTTTTGTATGTCTCACAATCATTTCCTACTCTGCTATTTAGATCCCCAACAAGGACCAACTTTTCCTTTTTCATTGTGTCAGTTGCTTTTTCTAAAGCATCAAAAAATTCCTCCACTTCTACCTTAGTAGAACCTTCTGTGGGAGCACAGGCACAAATAAGTCTTATTGATTCCCCATTCTAATATTTGCCGACATCATTCTACTTGAGACTGCCTGCCATTCAAGATTAGCCTCGTATTTTGTGTTGAATACTATGGCTACTTCTTTTCCTTGATTGTCATTTCCTAAATATAACATTTTGAATTTATTGCTCAGAAAGATCTCACCATTTTTTGTCTTTTTTTTTTAGTCACCCCTATTATGTCGATCTGGTACTTATCTAATTCCTCAGCTAGCTTCATTTGTTTGCCATTCAGGCTTCTTATGTTGATAGTACCGATCTTCAACTCTGGTGATGTTAAGTTGGGGTGTGCTTTCAGATTTGTTCCAGTAGCTGACTTTTCGTTGTTCGCCCTGGTTCCCTGGCGAAAACAACGGAGGCCTTGTTTAACCGAGCGACGCCCCAGCCAGCATGAAATTTTGTCATGTTGTACCATCATTTTCTATATTGTTTAAGCCAATAAGAATACAATTTGTTCAGCTAAATCCCAAATTGCCAGCCCATCCCTGTTCGTTCAGTATCCAGGTAGATACCCAACAGGGTGCACCACGAGAAGGTGAGGATTGGACATTAGGTCAGAAGCCCTGGTCGGTTCTCCGCATTCCTTTAAAGGCTATGTGGAGGTCTCCTCTCGTTTATACAGCTTTGACCCCTACAAGTTGTGCTGTTTAATCAATTTCAACTAAATCGGAAAGACATCTGTATCTGACACTGTGTAAGGTAAATAGAAAAATTCATCTTAACTGGACTAAAACAAAGGGAGAGGAGATTATTTCCTCCAGAGACATCCCAAGAAAGTAAATGTTCAGCTGATTTCAAAACAAATTTGGGATGTAGATGTTTCTTATGCCACTAAAAATCTCCTGAGAAACTTAATGAATTAGACTAAAATGAAAGAGACTGCAGGAAGAGGAACCTTGCTCCACAGACATCTCTACAAAGATGTATCAATCAACCATTTTTGAGCAAATGTGAAATGTTGTTTTTACATAATTAACAATCATTACAAATGGACTGAAACAGAGGAAGTGAAATAAAAAAGTAAACTAGCACAGATAATGTTACAGCTTGCAACATTCAACTGATTGTGAATGCTGGAACAATTTATATACTTCATCTAAAAATAAATCTCTATTAAAAACAAGCCAAGTACTGATGAAGGAGGAGTTTAGCTGAAATTACTTTTAACTGTTGAGAATGTAAATTATATTTTGTGAAATTCAGGTAATACTATAAGAGTAGTTACAGCACCAATTCTAAAAATAATATCAATAAAAAGTAGCCATCTCTAAACTCCAACCAACCTCCTGACTCCTCATAATCAGGGGCTGTTTTACACATGAGATGTTTTTATGAGATAATTTCAACACAGAAGATATTTAAATATACATTTCTATTTGTGTCTATATATTACCTGGAGATGCGGCCAAGCAGCTTCTAGAGTTGGTTCATCTTCTTCAGGATCAAATTCTGCCCCATTAGGGTTAGATGATGGTGGCAATGTTCGAAAGACATTGATAGAAAACTAAGAAAAAATTTTAAAGATGATTACTATGTAATCAGCTACAATAAAAAGTGATATTTTACAACATTAAAATTTATAGAATTTAAACTTTGCATTTTTTAAGATTAATGTAATTAATTTCCACTCCCAACTTTATCTACCTGAATGTAACAGTTAGTAGAATGATAACCTTATATACAATACCAGAACTATTTTAATATGGTTCATAATAAGTTAGATACAAAGTGTACCTAAATAATAACTAATCTGAAGAGGATCAATCCCATTACACAAAGGAGACTCTCCAGAACAGAGGAAGCAAATTATGCTGCCTATCAAAAAGTATGAGTATCTCAGGAGTTATAGTTATGATGCTGAAAGAGATGCTTAAGACTAAAATTTGGAAATGCGTGGATAGAAATATGATACTCTATAGCAATGGTCTTCAAACTTCCAGCACCTAACAAACCTTTGTCTATAAATATTATTTCTATGTATCTATTCAGTAAGGCTTAATCTGGTGCACAGTTTTAGGTATAAAAATTTGGGAGAAGCACAATTTATACTGATATCTATTTTTTTTAATTAAAACTTTTTAATTTTAAGAATAAGAATTTTTAAAGATGCATTTTTAATTAGTTTACCTAAAGAATACAATCAGCCTAATCTTCATATTCTCCATATATATCTCATTTATTATTCTTTCAAATTTAAAATTAAATTAATCATCATCACCATCATCAAATTCCTGACATGTACCCTCAAGGGGTGTACAGGATATTATAGTACTACATGAAAAACTTACATCACCACTACCTTCCTATTTACACTTTTCCTCCAAATCAATCTGTTAACTGTCAGGATTCCAACATTATCACATCTTATATTTCTGTCTGAAGCACTTTTTACTGTATCAATCAACTTATATCTTGATCTTCCTCTGGGTCTTTTTCCTGTAAACCCGGCAGAGAACAATTGTTTTGTTAATCTTTCCTCTCCCATTCTGTTTAAGTTGATCATACCACCTGAAATTAGCTCTACTAACACATTCCTGAATGCTAACAATATCGTTCTTTTCTAATATCATCATTTTTAATATGATACCGCCATTAATGCCATCTGTTCATGTCCATAATCTTTCTCAGGACTCTCATATCAGCAGTCTCTAGTCTTTAATCAAGTGTTTTCTTTCTAACCTAGCTCTCAATTCCATAAGTCTAAATTGGCATGAACACCGTCTTGTATACAGATAATTCAGTGTTTTGACTAATTTCTCTCGTTTCATATCAGTTTATTCAGTTGACTTCCTGCCATACCAGTTTGGTTGATTTTATTGTCTATTTCCATATTTAATTTACCATCTTCACTAAAAATTGTGCATAAGTAGCCGAAAAGTTTTACTTGTGTAGTTTCTCCATTCACAATGCAGTTGATATTTTTAATGCTTCTGCCTATTTTCATACCAAATTTCTTACAACAACAGTTATTCAATTTGGTCAGAGAATCTTGCAGACT